>NW_022111321.1:5546147-5558402 GCF_000313985.2 Echinops telfairi | reverse complement strand
TGTTTAAGGGCAGTGATTGGTGAGTTCATTTGAGTGTTATGTGTCTATGGTCATGTGGATTATTCACGATTTTCCTGCAAACTCATTTCAAAGGCTCTCACTTTAACATTTCAAAGGCAGTGGATAATAGTTTGGGGGGAGAAAGTTTCACTTCCTTTAAGTACAATAATGATGGAGTTTGCAAGCTAAATACGCAAAGACTTCTAAAATAATGTGTGCCAGGGAGTTCTGCATGTCAATTATGTGCGCAGATGTCTCAATAGGGGGCATGAAATACAGGCACATGCTACAGTGATCTTGCTTTCCTTAAGAAGTTATTGGTGAAGTAACATGAGCTCTGTGCGTGGCATGAAAGAAAAACTGATCATCTAAAAATAAATGTCTAAAGATCAATGCTGGGTATGTCATTAAACAAAATACCACACATGTGTACTAATTTGATTTTCTTTTATAGATTCAAAACACTATCGAAGCTGTTTTAGGTTGTGAAGTTACAACATGTGGTCCTCCACTAACTAAGACCAGCTTTTAAAGAGAAAAACATTTATTCTTTTTGCAAAGATACAGTGCTTCTGCTCCCATTGCGATCTAAATTTCAAGATTAATGAATTTCAGAATGGATAACTGATCTACTCTGTAAATATTCACCCAATTCATAATAATAAAAAAGTTAAAAAATAATAAATTTGGAGACTACTTTATAAATATTTCCAACTAGTCTTTTAGTAACATTGTAGGGTTCAAACATTGTAGAGACTTGATTGAAACACAAAAAACTCAAACTTGCTGCTATCAAGCTTATTTGTCCTCATGAAGAAACGAGGACAGAGCAGAACTGCCCATAGGGTTTCCTGGACAGTGAGTCATTATGGGAGGAGACAACCATGTCTTTTTATCATGGATCAGATGATAATCTGAACTTCGGATTTTTTTGGAGCTTGCCATCCTTGCTTCTAAGGAGCATTCTGGACATACGTTTTCCAAGACAGACTTGTTTATTCTTTTGATCATCCATAGTACTTTCAATATTCTTAGCACACAACATAGTGCAAACGTATCCGCTTTTCTTCAGTCTGCTTTATCCTGTGTCCAGTTTTCACATGCAGATGAGGAAACTGAAAACACCAGGGCTTAGGTAAGGTGGACCTTAGTCCTCAAGGTAACAACCTTGCTTTTCCATACTCTAACGAGGTCTTGTGCTGCAGATTTACCCAATGCAATGAATGTGTCTTTCGATCTCTTGACTGCTTCTGCATCTCTAACTTCAGTGGTTGGTGCATACATCTGAATAAAAATGCATTGGCTAAATGTCTTTGTATGCAGATAAACATTGTCCTGTCACAGATAGCACTGCACGCCAAGATAGATCTTGAAATGTCCTTTTTGACAATAAATGCAGCAATATTCCTCTTAATCTTGTCATTCCTAGCACAGTAAACCATACGGTTGTCTGATTCAAAATAGCTAATACCAGTCCATTTCAGCTCACTAATACCTAGAATATCGTTCAAAAATGCATTTGATTTAATTTTTAATGACTTCCAGTTTTCCTAGATTCATACATTCCACGTTCAGATTATTAATAGTTATTTGCAGCTGTTTCTTCCCGTTTTGAGTCCTGCCCCACCAGGAAATGAAGGTCCTGAAGCCTTGACTTCCACAGGCTTTCCTCCATCGACATCATTATGGTGTACTGAACTTGGAGAAAGCTGCTCTTCCTCATTCTTTTGAGCGCTGCCAGCCCGAGGGGCTCCTTGTCTGGCAGTGTCTCCAACAGTGTTCTGCTTCCTTTATGAGGTTTTCAATATCGGACAATGATTCGATTCTGGTCGTAAGGTTTCAGTGGTTATTTCCTCAGAAGTGGACAGATGATTCCTTCTTTTTAATCTGTACTCAGTCTGAAAGCTCTGCTGAAATCTGTTCACTTTGGGTGACCCTGCTGGTATTTGAAATGCCATTGACTTAGCTTTCAGCACTACCGTAACACAGTATGATAAACTGATAGATAAATGGTGGACATTCATTGACAGCTATAAATTAAAAGGCTGCATTTGTGGGTTGAAGCATAAAATGGGATACAGTTCTGAGTATTAGCCTGGTGCATTTTTGAGGAAAACATAGTATGACAAACTTTAGTGAGATCTTCTAGACATAAAATCTGCTTTGGCTTGAATAATCTGGTTGCCTTTTCAATGGTCACTGCTAGCTCATTTCCCTTTTTTATAACTTCCATAGCTTTTATTTCATTCCCAGCACTATCTAAAAGCAATGTTAAAAGAGTATTATCTGAGTATATTAGTCTTGGTGTGTTTATGATCCAAATATCTTCTAACCAAGGGATCCAAAGCACAGAGACCAATCTAAGAAAAATATTCTTTATTTGTATCTGGAATATCAGTCTCAAACTCCCCTCTACTCTATTGAACCAGATTGGATAACAACAACAGCGTAGGATGAGAGCTAAAAATGTGTGATGTCTCCAAATCCTGTTCCTGTTTGTAATTACCGTATATACTCATGTATAGGCCGAGTTTTTTCAGCACATTTTAAATGCAGTTTTTGTGGTGAAATTAGGTGCCTCACTGATATTTGGGTTGGCTTATACTCGAGTATATACGGACTATATCCCTTATACTTGAAACTCTAGCTCCTTGTGAAGGACCCAAATTGTGTCCTTTTGAGTTTCTTAGACCTGTCTAGGAGTCTTCTTGCATTTTAGGAATGTTATGGAAGTTCAAGGGGAGACGCTAAATCTTTCATCAAGGCCAACATATTTGACTTACATGTAGTTTCCCCCACTTGCCATCCTGTCTTTAGCTTGAAATGGTCTGTTGAGGTTTGAGAATGATAGGGACTAAAACTCATGCTTAATGACTCATAAACACAAGAAATCTAACTCTCATTAACTATATCCTAACCACATGTACATCAGATCCACACAGTGGCAAGGCATCCACATAGTGTTTACTCTACTTACAATGCCTTTCTCATATTTTTTCACTGCCTAACTAATATGTTTTGAGCATATGTATCATATTCTGAGCCCTGGTGGTATAATGGTTGGTTAATTTTTAAAATCTATAGAAAAATACAAATAACCCAATTTAAAATATGAGCACAAGACATGAATAAGCAATTTACTAAAGATGACATTGAGATAGGCAACAATCATGAAAAATACTTGTGTTCAGTAGCCAGAAGAATAAAACAAAATAAAATAAAAACAAGATACCACCTCACACTAACACTTTTACCAAAACTCAAAGAAACAGAAAATAATAAATGGTGGAGAGGATGTGGAGAGATTGCAATGCTCATACATTTCTGGTGGGAGTGCAGAATTGTACAACCATGATGCAAAACAGCATGGCACTTCCTTAAACAAATGTAAATACAATACCTTATAAATGTGCACCTTTACTGCTTGATATATATCCTAATGTAGTAAAGAACAAAACATGCACAGAAAGATGCACACCCATATGTATCTCAGCAATGTCTATAATAGCAAAAATATGGAAACAATGTAAACTCCTTATGTGGAGGAATGGATAAACAAATGCTGGTACCTACACATAATGGGATATTATGGGTTGTGGTAGGACAGGTTGACTAGAGAAACAAATCCAGAGACACATATATGTGTATGAGAGAGCTTTATATTAAGCATTGTGTATCAGGAAAACATCCCAACCCAGTCCAACTCAAGTCTAAAAGTCCATTTTCAGACTCACACAGCCACAAGCAGGAAGATTGATCACAAGCTGGTGGGTACAAAGTCTTGTGGATCCAATGGCAGTGTAAGCATCATGGCTAGTGCAGGTCTCAGCATGACTTGCTGGCATGAAGATGAAGGCAGTGTGAGTGGGGGGCAGGTGGGGAAGGTTCCCAAGACCTTCCTATGAGAAGGCCACATCCACAAATAATTGTTGTTTTCTTACTATCTTTTTTCCCCCTTTTCCTCTTTTGCCTTTCCCTATTGGATAAATCAAATTCTCTTTTGCTGCTTTGAACATTTACAGCCTTATTAGAATAAGTAATTTGTTCAAGATTTGTATTGCCCCTCTTTATTGAGCTCATCCCTTCTTTGTGGGAGAAGTATACTTCTCACTCCACTAACTTACACTGGGCCCTGGAATGTAAAATTAATGTGGCCCCGTCTGAGCAGAAATGTTGAGTCATTGCATAGTTGTGCTATTATTTTCACTTTCTATCTGCCTATCTCTGCCGCTCTGGATACTAGAAGAAAGATGACACACAGAACACAATCACAACTCACCCACAACTGACATGTCATGAGAGTGCGAAACACAATTCTGAGGGTACAGTCACTGGGGTTTAGGAGTTATTGGAGCATAATCTCGTGGCAGCTCACTGATAATGTTTATTTCCACTTAATTTCCTAAGCCAATTGACAGCTCTCGCTACCCTGAAAAACACAAGCTCCTTAGCATACTCTTAGCTTCCTCTGGCTTCTTCACTCCCGTCCCATATACAAGTACAGGCTAGGGACCAACTAGATTTCCTTCTCTTACTTGAGCATTTCTTTCATTTGATTTCCAAAACAGATTTGAATGTGATCCATCTCAAGACTTGCAAACATGAAGATACATTTATGTTTTCTTCAGACTTCAATGATAGTTTAACTTTATATAAAATTGTAGCTTAGATTTTAACATCTTTTACTTGGAAAAGCTTTCTCTCTTTGGTTTCAAACTCTTTTAGTCTAAAGATGGCAGACCTGGTCATGAGGGACACCATGGCCCTACAAATGAGCACTCGCTCACCCATTAGCTTTTATCAGAAAAGCTTCAAGTGAGATGAGAACACTTAGCACATGCATTTAGCTAAGTACACTTAGCTATGCATGAAGGTGCACTCTGCCTTTTAAAAGAGATTGGTTTTCACTGAGGTACGGTTTGAATGTTGTACATAACCAAACTTCAGCGTGCTCTACAATAGGAACATCATATTATTGACAAAGGAAAGCTCCATGTTTGAGCTCAAAGACCAAAGGTTTTGCAAGGCGATCAAATATCTGATGAAGAGAAGAATTTTTGACAATTCCACTCCTTGTTAGATAAAGTAAACATAACAAACATTTGTTTAAGTGGTTTTGATTGATACAGAGAATTGGGCCAAGCAAGAGCTCACTTTCCCAACTACAAATTGAAACAGTACAATAGGAGCAAACATTCATTAGGTATAGCATTTCCCCACATCCTCCTACACACTAAAGTTGGGTTAATTCATTTATAAGCAGCTTTTCTCCTACAACACATTAATCCCAAACAACTGGTGTAACACAAAAGGTAGTGATCTTAATTTATAGCCGAGTAGTACCTTCTACAAATGCTGAAAAGTGGGAGTTAAACAAACACTACCACTCTTTAAAAACACGAATAGGTTCCCAGTAGAATTTCCCGCCTCCTCTTTCTCCTGTGATTAAAAAGTAGCACTGGAATCTGGGGAAAAAAGAAAAACTTCTTCTATTTCTTTCTTGCAATGGGGGTTACTATTTGAGATGTAGTCAATAAATATTGACTATAATACTACAATAAAAATAGCCATAATACCTTTTGTAATGTTATAAATTCTAGCCTCCATACCTGTGGTGAGAATCTCATTCTGAAGGGAGTTCTCTGTTATTCTAATGACAAGATTAAGGTGGGAGAGATTGTGATTCACTCCCCTTTGTTTCTTTGTGGGTGTGATCTGTGGGCAGACACCCCCACACTTCGATATAATGCTGAGCCATCTCAGAAGCAGAAGCAGAGAGAAATCGCACACCATTAGGAAGAAGAGTCCTGGGTGGGGTATATTCAAGATCTGTTTGTAGTGGTGGAGGCTGGGACCAGAGGCGGGATAGTGACAACATGAGACTGAGCAAAGAAGCCAGGCAGAGACCAGTGGCTGAGGCAAGGAGCCCACGAAACCCTGCAGAGGAGCAATGCTGAGACTGTGAGCAATGCAGAGTAGAGGGCAAGCTTCCTGGCCCATGGAGAGCAGAGGTCAACGGGCCATGTAGCTGAGAGGCTGAGGACAAGAGAGAGAAACTTAGCTACTGGGTGAGGAAAGGTGTGCTGCAGACCAGTGACTGAAACTGTACTGTTTACTGCTCCTGATTTCTGGTATCCTGTTGACACCCCTAAGCCCAAACCAACAACCAAACCAAAGCAACTCACGGTCATGGATTAGATGCTGAATCCTACTGACTCTTTAGGACAGAGTAGAACTGCCTTGTGGGTTTCTAAGACTCGAATTTTTTTTACAGTAGAAAGCCTCATCTTTGTCCCACAGAGTGGCTGGTGGATTTGAACAGCTAACTCTGTAGTTAGCAGCCCAATTCATAACCCTTTATGCCACTTCTTAACTTCCCAAATAAACCCCCAGAATTGTGAGTTTTGTCTATGAGTTCTGTGGGACCGTTGTGATGGATTACCAAACCCAGCGGAGAACTAGAATGTTGTGGGAGACACAGTTGGTATCAGAAGAGGGTGAAAGAAGAAAGGAGGGTGGCGGTATGTCCGACCACTGACCTCTGCCTGGTGGCAATTGGCCTTGGGTTTATGTGGAGTTGATTTCTCCTTCTCCCTAGTAAATCTGGAGGAAGTCAGATGGGGCCTTCGCCACATTGACTAACTCTTGAGGCTGATACAAACTGCAAGTACGTGCAGCTTTGCAGCTTTCTATTAGGAAATGTTTGGTCAAATGTCTTCATATATTTCCCCCACCTTCAAATTCTTCGTCTTTGCAATCTCCAATTATGTTGATGCCAACAGCTTTTCTGTCCTCCATTTTTGTTTTGTATTTTATATTTATGGCTCTTTCTGGAAGTGTGGCTTTGCTTATACTCATTCATTCTTCTTGGACTCAGCTCATTCTTTCAAGAATTCATGAATTGAATTCTTTATTTTAGTTACTATATGAGGGGCCTTCAAAAAGTTCATGGGAAAAGGGAGTGAAAAGACTGAGATGTTTTTATGGACTTTAAAACAATCCCTGATATACTTTATATGGACTTTTCTTTGTGGCCGATAGGTGTCACGTAGCAGAGCAGACCTGCCCCATGGGGTTTCCCAGGCTGCAGTCTGTAGAGAGCAGATCATCAGATCTTGGTTCCCCCGGGTTAAGAACACCAGTCTTCGGGTTAGCAGCTCAGCACTTTACCACTGCGCCACCGGGACGCCTCTCGTCCTTCTTTATAGTTGGTTTTTCCTAGTCATGCACCCATTTGCCACTCCTTGCCCCTCTAAAAAGCTCCCTGTATCTCTATCCTGGTTACAGCTCTCTTCTAAGAGCTCACGCTCTTGGTTGTAATCACGTTGCAGAGAGGAAGCTGAAGAGATGGAAATGCTCATGCCAGAGCTGTACCCATTTTTATTAGTGTCCCCATCTAGGCAGCTGTAGCACCACCCTGTGGTTCCCTTGCCATGCCTCGATGCTGGGGTGACACTTTCTGCTCTGCAGAAAATAAACGGAGACTTAGGCACCTTCTGCCGAAACAAAAACAGAACTGCTCATAGGTTTCATGTGTGACTGAAAGGGTTCAGCAGGGAGAAGAAGACCGAGTCCATATTTTCAGTTTGTCGTCTGATAAGTCCTACTCTTTGCTCCATGGAGTGGGTCAATATGCAATACCTTCTCTGTTCAGGTGTACTGGGCTGTGATCCACATAGTCAGCAGTTCAAAACCACCAGCAGCTCTACCAGAGAAAGACTGGGCTTTCTACTCCCAGAACAGTTAGTCTTGGAAACCCACAGGGGGTCACGATGAGTCAGCATTGACTTGAAGGCAGTGAGGGTTTGAGTGAGCCGTGATCTTTAAACTTGCATCCCATCTGAGCATCCCCTTTTCCCTGCTTGCCCAAGCACATCTTGAGAGCACTCACCTATGTGTTCCTTTGCAGACTTTGGCCTGAAGTTGTTGTTAGGTGCTGTTCAGTGGGTTTTGACGCATAGTGACGGTATATGTACACATCCTAAAATACAGGTACAAAGACCTTGACCCTTGTTGTTTTCCTCTTGGGGGACAAGACTGCATCTACATCAGTCAGGTTAATTTTGACTCATAAAGACTCTCTATTTCACTGAACTCACTGCCATTGAGTCAATATATATATAAATATATAACATATAATATACATTTTTGTATATGTATGTATGTATATATATATATATATACAAAATATAAATATGTATATATGTTCCTTTTTCTTCTTACAGACCTAATAGATGTTGTTATATTACTTTCTGTTGTCTGTGATTTGTTGGGAATTCTGTGGTCTTCCAAATTGTGGTTGCCCTGTACGCAACGTGTCATTTTCCTTTGGGCATTTTCAAGATTTTCCTATTCCTCTTTGGTGTTCTGTACCTTGTTCCTGATGTGGCTTTCTCCATATTTATCATTCTGAACTCACTGATCATGTTAATTGAAGGAAGAACCTCAATGAGACGGGTGGAGATGGAAGCTGCCACAATGAACTCAAACATCACAACTGGGGGGATGGTGCAGAAATGGGCAGAGGGTCCCTTGGTTGTACATAGGGTCATTATGGGTTGGAGTGGACTCAAAGGCACCCCCAATTCAAATACAGTCATTAAATCTCAGACAAGACAAACTGCTGATAAGAGAGCTCACCAGCATGGGGTCATCATGGTATCCAAGGACTCACAGCTACATGGCTACTTCATTAGAACGTGGGTACAAAGGAAGCAGTTTGAAAGGCCACGACTGGTGGCAGACCAATTATCACAGGTGCAGGTGGGACTACAGAATCAGGACAGGATGCATGCACTATGCAGATCAGAAAAGCTGTCAAAATGGGTTCAGGGCTCTCAGACTACCTTTGTCAGGTATGCCTTATGGTCATGTGGCCCAACTCAGGACACAAACTCACTGCTATCAAGTCAATTCTACTCAGAGTGCCCCTGGTGGTGGAGTGGGTTGGTTACAAGTTGGGCTGCTTTTCATAAGGTCAGTAGTTTGAAACCACCAGCTACTCCTTGGAAGAAAGACAAGGCTTTTACTCCCATAAAGAGTTACAGCCTCAGTAAGCCACAGGGAGTTCTACCCTGTTCTATAGCAGTGGTTCTCAACCTTTGGGTCACGACCCCTTTGGGGGTTGAACAATCCTTTCACAGGGGTCGCCCGATTCATAACAATAGCAAAATTACAGTTATGAAGTAGCAACAAAAAAAATTTTATGGTTAGGGGGGGGGGTTCACCATAACATGAGGAACTGTATTGAAGAGTCGAGGCATTAGAAAGGTTGAGAACCACTGTCTTATAGGGTCACTATGAGATGTAGCCCAAGTACCCCAATTTCCATCAAGGACATACCCAGCCAGAGTTCTGAGGGTGAGTTTGCCCCTCTCTGGGCTGGTCAGGAGATTCCTGGCAAATTCAGTCAGAGGGAAAAGTTTTGATTTTTTTTACATTGCTAGTCATTTGTCAGAAATAACTCAAAGAAGCTTGAATCTATATGGAGACTCAAAATGGATTTAAGGCTCTTGTTGTAAACTATAAACTGTAGTCTTCCTCAAACCTAGTGCTCAGAACCTAAGCTCTAATACAGTTGTCAGTTCATAAGATAAGGACAGAATTGACATTTAGAAACTTGTAAGCAATGTTTATAGTCATTTAAATGTTAACTATAATAAAAAAGTGTTCTTGTATTTTGAACGCCTTTATTTTTCTAGCAATTACCTATTTAAAATTAGTGACATATTGGAAATTAAAAAACAAACAAACAAGGCACTGTTCCTTTCCAGATATCCTTCAAGAATCACTGGCCTAGGTTACAAATAAGACTCACTTCTGAGAAAATTCTAATTTAACTAATAGTAGAAATAATCCTAGATTATAGCCATAGTTCACGAATGACCTATGATTGGCAGAAATATTCTGAATCTGAGGCGCAAAAAGTCCCAATCAAGGTGATTTCTCTTGGATGCATGCACAGCAGCTTCCGAGTGAGGATAGGAATTCAGCACTGGTTTCACTGTCATCTGAGAATCGAGTTTCCTTTGCTTTTTTTTTGTGACTCATTTAAGTTAGGATTTAAGTTAGGATTGAACAGTAAGTTCAGTACAAAAACAAGAACAGTAGCAATAGACCCTGCTATGCTACGAGAGCCTGCTCAAATTCTATGTGGAGACAATTCAGAATGGAGGTATTTTTATTCCCATTTTAGTTTAAATGGAGATTCGAAGAAGCAGCTTAAACAACATCATAGAGCAAGTGATAGGACCAGGATTTCAATGCAGATTTGCCAGGTTCCAAAGTGTCTACACTTAACTATGTTGCTTATTCATCACTAGATAGAACCATACATTACAGCCACCAGTATCAAGCAGGTAATTCCATGGGCTCTCTTAACACAGCCTCCTGGGTTGGGATTTACTCTGGCAAGAGATAGAGAAGAACTGGGGGGAGAAAGACTATAATTTTCCCTTTTAAGAGTTCATAAAACTTCACCTTACTTGGAAGTCATAAGTCTGAAGTATCAGGTGACAGCAGTGAGTCAGCATTTCCAAAAGCAGGTAATGATATTTTGCAATAGCAAATTCTTTTATGAATCATCGGTGATGGTTACGCTTGCTCAAAAGTGTTTCTGGCTGCCTATTTTATTTGCCTTCCAGAGGAGTACAGCTAAAGATCTCTCTCTCTCTTTAAAAATCACAACTATAAGAATGAGTGGTTGCAATCTGTTCCTGTGAAGATGGAGAGTGGAGCAGAAATTCTACTTGTTAAGAAGTCCTCTAGTTTATGCTGAGCACAGCTAGACTCGGTTGTTCTACAAAGTTAATATTTCACTGGCCTTCTACTTTTTCTTTAAAAACAATCAGTTAAACAGTGTTATTTAAGTGCAGTTAAACTAGTGTGTTAATCCTCTATCTCTTAGCAGGGAACTATTTTGTTGCAGATACATTCTCTTTTGAAACAGAAATAACCTCTGCATCATTGTGCCGGAGATGACTGGGATTCAGGCGGTGTCAGAAAAATTCCTTCACGGTGTCCCTTTCCAGCCTTCCTGTGTCCTTTGTAAAATAAAATGACCAGCAGAAGCATTTCCGTTCGACCCACTTCCTGCTGCCTTATCACACAGTTCTATCCTTCCACCCTCCCTTCCGGCTCTGCTTGGGAATTTGAGAGGGCAGGGCAAGATGTCTACAACTTTGCTTTTGATTCGACACCACTGAATCCATGCTTCTGATTCTTTTTGCTTATTTATCAGTCCCCTCCCCACTTCCTTTTCTGCGTTACTTTATATGGGCAATGGGTTAATGCCAAAGTGCTTGTCTTTTACAGCACTATTAGAACACACAGGTCTGTTCGAGACAAGTCACCGTAGAGCTTACAGTGGGAGCTTCTCTTCTGGCGCTTGCCTCCCACGATGCACGGAGATGGGGGTGAGGGTAGTGAGGGGCCATGGAGTAGAAATGGAAACATAAGTATTGCGTTTTCTTGTGGCCTACTTTCCCCATTACCCTTCTCCTACCAACCACTTAATTCTCTGCCACCCTTCCTGTAAGGACAACCGGAGAAACACTGCCCCGGTCCTGTGTCACCCTCACAGCTGCTGATCTGTGTGAGCCTATGATAACGGCCACTGCGTCGATCCACCTGTTGAGAGTATTCCTCCTCTTCCTCCTAAGGTAGCTGATGTTCAGCGCTCTGGGTCATGCGGTTCTGTATCAGATGCAGAATTGGAACCTAAAATCTCCGCAGTACCCTTCACAGAATCCCTCATCAACCCACAGCCATTTTCCAACCCCTGTTCAATCCGAAGAACAGAAGCCCGGGTGGTGTAGCAGTTACGCGCTGGGCTGCTAATCCCAAGGTCGACCGTTCGAAACCCCAAACCAGCAGCCGCTCCATGGGAGAAAGACAAGACTTTGGACTCCCGTAAAGCGTTACAGTCTTGGAAACCCACAGGGGCAGCTCTACCCTTTTCTTCCCCAGGGTCTCCAGGAGTCTGAATCCACTCGACGGCAGGGGGTGTGTATCTGATGGACCTGTGGCCCTCTCATCTCCCAGACCATCCGGGTGGCCTCCTTTTCTCTTTGCCAGCCTCCCCGCGGCCCCTCATCCGGTGATCTGTCTCATATTTCCCTCATCTCCGTTCCACTGAATGTTCTGGACCTTCGCCACATTCCTGCTGCAGCCCGATTCACGTCTCTGAGACCCTCTCGCCTATTTCCAGGATTTCTCCCCCTGGCACGGGGGGCGCTCGGGCCTCCCGCTGCCCCG
>NW_022111321.1:5507052-5545742 GCF_000313985.2 Echinops telfairi | reverse complement strand
GACGCGCCGGGCCCGGCTCGCAGCTGCCGGCTCCCGGTCGCCGCTCCGGGCGGGCTTCTTTCCCGGGACTACTTGGGAACGGAGCCACCTCTTCGTCCCTTTCTGGAAACCAGGAGGTGAAAACTCGCCCCTGCGTTAGCAGCCCCGCGGCCTTTCGGGGGCCCGTCTAGGTTTCGTCCTGGTCCACACAGCCCTAACTTCCCTTGGGTTTTCCTCCATTCCCTCGCAGCTCTTTTTTGGACAGCCCCCCCCCGCCCCCCCACCGTTTCTTCTCGTTCCCTCCCTGCGTTTCCCAGTCTTCACTACTTGTAATTCATTCCGCAGCCCTTTCTCTGTCATCCTTTCTGATTTCTTTCGTCTGGGGGTTCTCGTCCGACCCTTTGCTCTTCACCACCCTCCCTGGTCTCTTCCACCCTTTCCCCTTCACTCTGATTTCTTTTCCCTGCTTGGCTGAAATACGTAAATAAAACATGTCCTCTGGAAGTCAGAATCTAGGTATCCAGTTACTTCTTATCTTCCAGGGGTGGTTTCCTTCCTGACTGTGCTATCACTTCTCCAGGTTGTGATTTTCTTGTACCAAATGAAAATGTTATCGAGGAATTAAGATGAAGACTTTAGTTTATGCTAGACGTATTTTGGGTGCTTCAACTAGACTATAAGTTACTTAAAGGCAAGGTTCATATCCTGCTCACATTCTCAGGCCCTAGCATCTTACATATATAGATAGGTATTCGATGTTAGAATTAGTAGATTGAATTAGCTAAGAAAAGATAGTATTGCATTCAATATGTAATATTGTACATTTATTTAAAGAAAGATTTTGAAGTTTCAAAATTAAAATGATTTACTACTGTAAAAACTAGAGAGCCAAGAATTTACTTGCTCATTTGTAAAATTCATTCAGAAAAAAACCGGCAAAATTATCATTTTATAGGAAAGTTATAAATAACAACTGGCTTTAAGGTCTATGGCTCAGCTAGCTATTTGGCATTTATCAACTAATCTTTCTAGTCAATACAGTTTCTTCCTCATTTAATATGGGGGTTTATCTAAAAAAATCTGTTAGATCCTTTTTTTACCCTAAGATTCTATCACTATATTAATGATAATATTTATTAAGATGAATACTTCCTTATCAGTTACTAAGATATTCTCCTTAGAAATAACCTTTGTTATATATTTTTTGAAATCACCATCAATAAATGTTATCTATTTTTATTACAGACCAATGTACCTAACTGGCTTTGCTACCTTTAACAGTTATTTCCTAATAAAAGAGAAAGCCAGCAATTTTTGTTAGCTCATATATGTATTTTAACTTCCTAACCAAAAATTAAATTATTGACGTGAATTTGAAAGGAGTTTGATTATAGTAGGTTAATCTGATCTTTTCTGGACATAAGTATATAAATGTGGTTTCCTAATTTCCGTGAGGGAATTCAGCTTTCCTTTCTCTCTGCCAGAAGGTAGGAAAATAGCATTTACTGACTGTCTGCTGTATAGAAGTCACATTAAGTTTTTTCATACATTGGAAGTAATTATCATACCTGTTTGTGGCATGTCTGGAGTCAACAGTGCAAAATAACTGCACTGCAGACATTTAGAAAGCTTAATTTTAAGCTTAATATGGGCTATCACTAAATAATAGGTGACAAATCACAGGATTGAGAATCATGGTTTTAGTAGCTAGGTCTACCTAGATTGCTGTTCAACTTTTACTTTTGTTAACCTATGGCAAAGCAAAATACAGATTATCTCAGCCTTTTGTAGAAATGCTGTCACCAAATGTAGTTTTTCGCTTTCAGTCTTGGTATAGATGTTTAATTAGGAAACTGCCTTGTGTATATATTTTCTTATCTTTTGCAACTTAATGATTAATGTTATTTAAAGTGTTAGTGTATCTTTTATGCATTAGATTGGCATACATTTCTGCAGAGTTTAGCTCCTAAAGAAAATTGTCTGTGAAGAAAATTATGTAAACTTTCCTTACAAAATAAAAGCCACATAACTGTATCTTTTTCTTTAGCTTAGCAACTGAAATTGATGATCTTATCCCCGGAAAAGTCCATTGCTGTCCAGTAGATTCCAACTCATAGCTACTCTAAAGGACAGAGTAAATCTCTACCCCTACAATTTCCAAGGCTGTAAATCTTGAGAATAGCTGGTATGCTGATCTTTCTGTTCGCATTCAAGTGCTTTACCATTGCCCCACTAGGGATCATCTCTGATTTCTGCAAATGCTTCTACTGTTAGATGAACACAGCCCCAATTTTTTTTTCCACAGCCCAAATTTTGTGTCATGTTGAAATGTAATAAAGAGATGTATTAAGTTCTTCTGGGAAGTAGAAGGAAAGGAATCTGAAAAATAATCTGCTAACCTATCTTGTTACCTCTTATTTTTGAAAATGACACTCTCCGTTGAAGTTGGATGAAAGGGTATTGTGTGGTTTGTAGTTCACACTAAGCATATGTTGCATCCTGGTATATGTGGGTGTGTTGTCATTGCAGAATTGCTGTTCTTAATTGCTTTGCTGTCTAGGCTATGATAGACCTGATGCCTTTTGTCACAAAATCACAATTTCATTTGTATATGATATGCAGACAATCATATCCTAGTCAGCTATAGTTATTTCATCTTATATTCTAAGAAAAAGTCATTTTCTTTGATAAAACTGACTTGTGACCGTCCTACCAGCAAGCTACTCAGCAGTTCTTGTATGCCCTGCTATTGTCTATTCTTCACATGTGTCCATGAGACAGTTGTGAAAATTCACCTCAGCACCTTGATAATCTGGTTGTAGTCCATGTTTGGTTCTTAGTGGTCTTGCTCTGGTTCTTAATGTGTGACATATATAACCATCCAAGCAACTGCCATTGAGTACATTCTGAAGCAAAGTGACCCTACAGGACAAGGTAGGACTTGTTCCCTAGGGTTTCTGAGGCAGTGAGTCTTCACAGGAGGAGACAGCTTCATCTTTCTCCCATGCAACTTGTATAGATCAAGCAGTACTGTGTATCTGATGACTGCAGTAGATGAGAGCTGAGCCTTCTGAATATACTATATGGTAAGTTAGGCAGCAGAATTTGATACCAAGTTGGTACTGTTGTGCTTTTTTAGCCCAGTTTTCTATCGTTACGTTTGTACACTACTGTAAAATGTACTGCTTGAGTAGATTTCATTGAATTTTTACAAAATCATTTTATTGGCTGGTCTTATAACATTCTATACCTTAATTGTATTGAGCATGTTTGTACATATCATCATTTCCAAATGATTTCCAAAACATTTTCTACTTGAGCCCTTAGTATAAGGTCCTTTTTACCCCACTTTCCCCCACCCTCCCATCTTCGTGAATCCTTGATCAATTATATATTGTTATTATTATTTCATAATCTTACACTGTCCACTGTCTCCCTTCACCCAGATTTCTGTTATTTCCTTCAGGGGTAGGACTATATATCTAACCTGGTGATGGGTTTCTCCTTTCTCCCCCTTCCCTATTCTGACCATCCCCCTACCCTCATGATGTCACTACTCACACTACTGTTCCTGAGGGGGTTATCTGTCCTGAATTCCATGTGACGAGAGCTCTTATTTGTACCAATGTGTGTTCTCCCATCTAGCCAATTTGTAAGGTAGAACTGGGTCATGGTAGTCGGTGGGTAGGGGGTGGGGGAAAGAATCATTCAGGAACTAGAGGAATGATATGTGTTCTGTTGGTGCTATACTGCACCTTGGTTGAATCATCTCTTCCTTATAACCCTTCTGTAGGGGGAATATCCAATTGTCTACAGATGGGCTTTGGGTCTCCACTCCAAACCCCCTCGTTCGCACCAATATAGTTATTTGTTTTGGATCTTTTGATACCCGATCCCATCAACACCTCATGATCACGCAGGTTGGTGTGCTTCTTCCATATGGGCCTATTTGCTTTCCCGCTAAATGGCTGCTTGTTTAACTTCAAGCCTTTAAGACCCAGATGCTATATCTTTTGATGACCTGGCACCATCCACTCTCTTCACCAAATTGGCTTATGCACCCATTTTGTCTTCTGTGTCATTGATCATTTTTTGATGGCGCACAATTAAACGCTAAAATACTAGTGCCTAATACGAACTCCGTGAATATTTGAATAAAATAAGGTGGACTGTTCACCACTGATTTCATTTGGTGCTTCCTCTCAAAGGATTAAAAACATTTTAGCCTGACAGCTTTCAAGTTCCTATGAGGCTTCTTGATACACCGAGCTGATTGTATTGGCCTCATTATCTCTTGTGTGCCTATAGCAATATTTCTTGAAGACACATAAAATGTCCCCCTCCTTAACTACCTATTTTTCCAGCTGCTACTTTTGATTGCTTTCTCTATCTGATGTGTTTTTCTCTTCATCATATGCCACCATACTGTAATTATTCTGGGGAACATGTATTTGCTGAGGCCACAAGTTCATTAGTATTATGAACATCTTATAATTACATTTAACTTATATTAAAAAATGAAAATGAAGCTATATATAAGGAAGTTAAAAGAATTGGTGGAAAATGGAATTAAAAGATAATGGAACTTTTCTGTGGCTTTTTTTCAATGCCCTTTTGTGTAATGTACATGCTCAGGTAAAGTAGTCCCCAACTAATTGCAATTTTAAATCTCACATTCTCCTTAAAATTATTATTGTTTGAAAAGAATGACTATTGGAATTCTGTTGCCATGGATTGTGATGATTCTTGTAGCTGAACAGGTAGAAGAGTTTTCAAGATAGTTAAACTAGGTCTGATTCAGTCTTAGGCAGTTGTGGAATAGGATGTTGGTAAGGTATTTGCTTCGGGGCTGCTTTTCTGAGAGTGGTGATGGATTCATGTCCAGTCACATTCTTACCCATCCTGTGTGTGACTTTTGGCATGTCTTTTGAGGCAACTAGCCAGGATTCCTGGTAGAAGCTAAAGCTTTGGAACAAAATTAAGCTAACAGGCAGAACCTTCAACGTTGGCTTTATTATTAACATTCTATCATATATTTATACTAATCTTGGGTCTATATCATGGTCCTGTTATTCCAGGATCCTGAAAGTAGAAGATTTAACTTCTGTTAGACAAGAGTGGTTATTATTGTGAACTAAACCATAATTATTATTGAAGTTTTTCAGAAAGAATACATGAAGAGGTTAATTATTATTAAAAGTCATTCAAATTAATACAGAAGCTAAGATTGGACACTATACTTTTCCTGCATTTCTCCTTACGGTTTTATGACTTGTCTTATAATCGTCTAGATCAGTGCTTTTTAACATGTGATTATCAAAGTAGAAGCATCAGGATTCCTTAAAAATATTATAAAAATCAGTTCTTGAGTACTGCTTTAGATCTAACTGATTAAAATATTTTGAGAGGGTGTCCTAACAGTTTGTATTTTCAGAAGCCTTGCAGGTGACCCTGATGCCTGCTGCAGTTTGAGATCTGTAGTTGAGGGCTTCTAACTCCATTAACTTTAGCTGAAATGGAATAAATTATGGCAATAAGTGAGTGAATAGAGTATGTTAGAGCTGTAATCAGCCTATTGCTTGGTAATATTTTTGAAAAAATATTGACCAAAGTAGTGGAAGATAAATGTTATTTCCTATGGATTTTTACTTTATCTGATGTTTAGGAAGTTTCTTGAGACTTTTTTTTAAAATTTAAATTTATGTTACTTTATTTGAATTTTAGGAAATTTCTTGAGACCTTTTTTAAAAAAATCTACACTTAAGTTATTTACACTGATCAAGAATACATTTTTTTTGAGTCTTAAAAATGGAATCTTGAGGAGATACATGAGTGGTAATTTATATTTAGAAAAATAAAGTGTAGAAAAAGAATTAAAAATCCAGGAGGTCATCACCTGAGTTAGTAATGCAGGGATTATGCCCAAGGGAAGGAAATAAACTGGATGCAGATGTCCAGAAAGCAGTAAGTTTACTTTGGAAAACTGCCAGATTACTCCTATTGTATTTGAAATCGTCAGGGGCATAGGCTACATGTGACACAGGATTTGACCAGTGGAAATCCTCCAGATTTTAGTGTGGAATATTTTTCCTTTTTTAAAGGAAATTGGATTTGGATATCTAAAGCACTTGTAATGTTTGTGCTTCCTGCAAGATTTAGCCAAATTGATGAAGAAGATTAAAAAGTTAGAGAGGTAATAGGCCAGAATAAGGATTGATTTTAGTTCTTTTTAGCAGCACCTTCTTTTCTATGGGACACCATTAAAAACAGAACTATTGGGGGCAGGTGGGCCTGTGGAGTGTGTGTGTGTGTGTGTGTGTGTGTGTGTGTGTGTGTGTGAGAGAGAGAGAGAGAGAGAGAGAGAGAGAAAGAGAAATTGACAAAAGATTATTAAAGGTGCTTCCTAGTTCTTCCTCTGGCCAAGTATATAGAAACCATGACAGTAATTGCTAGTGAATTTTCTTTTTCAGAGATTCTTTTGCAAATATTGATGTACTTGATTCTTGGATTCTTTAAATACTTTTTAGCCTTATGAAATAAGGCAGGTACTAATTTAAATAAAATAAAAACTAACTTTAATATATTTTAATGATTTTATTTAAGAACGTGCAAATCCTGATATTTGGAAAACTTTTCCTTGATTTTTTTTTTGAAGTTAGGATGTAGGGTTAGCATAATATAACAAAATTCAAACCAGCATTAATTTATAACGAGAAAACTTTATTCCCCCACCCCCACATGAAAGTCCAGAGATAGTCAGTGCACACTTGGCATGGTGGGCATGAAGTGTCAGAGAAACAGTCGTTCTCATTACTGCCTCCCAGTCCCAAGGTTACCTCATGAACCATCATGGTTGTTGAGCTTTGCGTCATTGTGCATCTTTATTCCAGTAATAGGAAGGAAGAAGAGAAGGGCGCCCCCCCCCCCCCTTTAAACCACTCTTTCTTGAAGTAGGAGATACTGTCCCCTGAGGGGCACTGGACCGATGGAGTAAGGGGGCCTACAAAAGTAGGTACCTACACTTTATTGTTGTGGATTATGGAGCTTAAAAGTCTTTAATTGCCAGGGGGCACTGAGTAATTTTCTTTTCGGAAAAGGAGGCAGTAGGCCATCAACGTTTGTGAACCTATGCTTTATATTATATATATAAATATCTATGTATAATTAATTAATTAATTAAAAAATTTTCCCCAGAAGTCATATACTATTTTGTAGCTTACATCTAGTTGACCAGACTGTGGTCCCATGGCTATACCTAGCAAGAAGGAAGACTAGGATATTAGGTTTAATACAGGAGTAGGAGCCTTACCTTGAAGAAGCTCTCATGGTGCTGTTGGGTAAGCATCAGACGGCTAAATGCAAGGTTGGTGGTCCAACCAACGTTGTAATGGAGAAAGATGAGGCAGCCTCTGCATCCACCTGTATGGGCTCATCAGGAGTGGGAAGCAGCTCAGTGGCAGCTGGTTATTTGGTTGGTCATAAAGGAATAAGGAGAATGGATGTTGACGCCTGCTGCTTCTCATCAGCGACTTCTCCTTTGCATTACTAAAAGAAAAATAAAACCCAGACATTTTCCAGTTAAAATCTGTAACTTTACTGAAGTCAGAGGCATTCGTATGTTTTAAAAATTAAATGAAATAAAGAAAAGCAGAGGGAATTTAAAAAGTTCATGGAAAAATGGAGTGAAAAGATAATAGAATTTTCCCACCAAGTTTTTGAAGCCCCCTAGTAGATAAGAAGGAGAAAGAGGGGTTTTCTACTCCCATAAAGAGTTATGGAAACTCACAAACACAGTTCTACCGTGTCTGCTTCAGTATGGATTCACCCTGTGCGCGGTTCTACTCAGCCAGGAGGGATAATCTGTCATACCTTAAATTCTGAGGTTTTTTTAAACCTTTTTTATTGGTACGCATTTAACCAAACAAACTGAAAAACCCCAATGGTGATCAAGTCCATTCTGACTCATACTGAACCTAATTTAGGACCATAAAATGAAAGTAACATTTTATAATACTGTATCATTAAGTAGAGGACAAATGGAAAGCAATTTCATATCTTAATTTTTGAGAGTACTCAAGGCATTTGCATGGTCGTGCAGTCGTGAGAGGATGAGGCTTACTCAGCATATTCCTCTTCACTGTAATGGACTATTATTTCTAAGCCAAGTATCCATGTAGTCTCTTTCCCCCAGAATATTGTATCAGGTTTTACTTAGATATTTTCTTTCCTTTCAGTTCTAAGGGTAAGACCACCATAAGAGAAACAAAGGTGGACATTTTAGACCAGGCTGGTGTATAAAAGCTTTTTTTTTTTTTTAATGAATGCTTTGGTCAATATTTTATATAGCTTTGGCCTAAAATTGTCATTGAAAATTGGGAGAAAATAGATTCTTACCTATTCTTGTGTCATCTAGCATTTAAGTTAGATAGTAATACTCTAACCCTATACTTTCAAACATACATAGTTAAGTCATATGGGAGTGAGTAACGAGTGGCTTCTTCTGCATTGATACAGCTTTTATTCATTGTTGCATAGGACTTAGCATGAGTTACAAATATATCAATTCCCCCTGGCAACAAAATTGCCTGAAGGGTAGCAGTGAGTGAGTATAGTTGCTTAAGCAGACTTTTGTTGGAGGTTGTGCACAAGCAAAATAAGTAATAACTTTGCCTAGTGAAGGCATAGTAATATATAGGCACTAATTTTCTTGAGTTGGACCAAGATGCCCAGAAAAGCTTAAAAATAGAAATGTATTGAGGTAGAGATATCCTTTGTTACTGATATTGGACATATTCTGCCTTTATAACCAAAGACAGAACTTAAAAATGGAAAAACTTAAAATTAATATCATTTAAAGATTATTATCAGCACTACAGGGATACTTCAAAAAGTTCTAGGAAAAATGGAGTGAAAAGGTAATGGAAATTTTTTATGAACTTACTGAAGTCCACTCGTATGATGGACCTGTATTAGAGCTTTGGTTTATAAGTGATAGAATAAAATAATAGTAGTGGCATTAATAATAATAATCATAATGTACATAATGCCACTTAGTATTTATTAACTGCTCATTACATTCTGACTTGGTATAGTGTTTAGTCTCTTATATGTGTTTGCTCTTCCACTCCATGCAAGCAACCATATAGACAGTATTATTGCTTCTGTTTTACAGGTGAGGAAGTGGAAGATTAGAGAAAGCCATTTTCTGTTTAAGCTCGTTTGTCTGACCAAGACTCTAAGCCAGTATGTTGTAACAATTGATCATGCTCAAAGATCTGGCACTTCCACGTTCAGGCTGAGACTGATCCATTAAGAGGGTTGGTAGGTGGATAGGGCAGTAGTACCAAAAGCATGAGTTCCCTTGATGAGCTGCCCTACTGACAGGGATAATACACAATACCTTAGCGAGTTGAGCAAGCCTGTATTTGGAGATAATTTTTGTTTGCCCTGAATGTTTTATTCTAATAGAAGGTGAGATTTTTTTTTCTTTGATGATTAGGAGGGCATTGTCAGCCAAAAGTATAGTTTTACATTTTGATGAACAGGCCATTTTTGAAGCAAGTAAATATAAAAACATGAAGCAAATGCCAGCCCCTCTCTGCAGGCTTTAAAGAATACTTGAGAATAATTTATTACAGAATTCCCTAAATATCTGAATTCCCCTAAGTTCCTTTGTGTTTGTTTACAGTTAATGTGTTAAGAGCCATTGACATTTGAAGATCATCAGAACTGAAGATAAAACATCTCAAAAATTATAATGTAAGTGAATGGGAAAATTAAAATTAAAAATAGATAAAAATTATTATCGCCAGCAGTAATTCTGGGACTTATAAACTATCCCAAATCCTTTGTTCAGTTCTACCTGGGAGAAGTCACTAAGCTTTTATTCATCTGGTTATTTTCCATTAGACTTATTTTGGCTCCCCTGTCCTTTTTTCCCCACCCTGTTTCCTCCTGAGTGATTGTACAGCTTGGCTTGGGCAGAAAGTGACAAGTGCTTATGTTATTTTAAAATATGTATGTGTGCAGAGACTGGGGTCTTCTTTTTCCAGCAGTTGATGTACATTATGTATTTGACCCAGTTTTAATTTTACTCCCATTTTGTATGTTGCTTAATAAAAAATGTGACCAGTTAGTTAGGCTCTTACCCTTGTGCCCTCCCAGTCTATTTCCTTTCTTCTTTCTTCCTACTTCGCCCCCATCTGTAAATCCTTATTTAGCATCTACTATGCCCTGCACACTATCCTGTATTCTAAATTTCTAAGGTCTTGGTCCCGAAGCCCAATATAACATCGTTATATACTGTAGGAGGTCATTAGACATCCAGTTAGTGTTTTTTACAGGTGATTGAGAACACTTGTACTCCAGTCACCTGTAGTGCTTGGTGAAAATTTACCTTCCGAGGCCCTAGCTCAGATATTCTGAATCACTGGGCGCGGGCCCAAGAATCCGATCTGCACTTAAAATTTGAGTCACAGATCCAAAGGCTTTTTAGATTTCAGTTCCACTCTGTAAGTTTGCAGATGAGGCAGTAGGCTTAGAGAAGTTCGGTAACTGACCCAAGGGAACAACACTTGATAACACAAGTTGTTTTGGTACCCTCAGGGTCATAGCACTGTGGAAGGCCAGAACCGCACTCCCGATCCCTGGTTCTGTGCCGCACTCGGTTAGGGTTGTGGTTGTTAGGACAAACAGCGTCACTGTGTTTCATGTCTATAGAACCACACACTACACACATAGAAGCTCCCTCACACCACATATAAGAATGGTGATCCTGAAAGAAGTCATACAAATAGTATGCATGAAAAACATGTAGTATTTCTTCATCTTTATTATGTGACTGATTATGATTTTAAAATCAAGCCTGTCGTTTGTGAGGTTGGTAGTCCACCCACAGCCCACAGCACCAGTTAGGTTCCTAAAGGGCCCTCAGATTGCTACTCGCTCATAGCAGCCCTGTACAATGGGATAGGACTGCTGCTGTTGGCTTTCTGAGACTCACTTTTAACGGGAGTAGAAAGCCTCATTTTTCTCCTGTGTGGGTTTTATACCTCAAGCTCACAAAACTCACTGCCATCAAGTCATTTCTGACTCATGGTGACCCTATAGGACACAGTAGAACTGCCGTCTGGGTTTCTGAAAATGTAAATCTTTACAGTAGTAGAGAGCCAATTTATTCTTTGTGGGGAGGCTGGTGGCTTAGAACTGCTGACCTTGTAGTCTGCAGCTCAATGTATAAGTACTATGCCACCCAGGCTCAAGAACGCATCAATATCAGCTAACCTCACATGCCTCGCTAAAGAGAAGCAGTTCCATCCCTCACATTCGGGATGAGTTAATTAAATGTTAGACCAGTGTGGTCTGCAACAACAGGAATAACTTACTGTTAAAACTTTGTTTTTCTTGTGGGTTTCTTAAAGTACCTTTTTAGGAGTACTGTATATACTTGTATATAAGCTGAGTTTTCCAGCACATTTTTGATGCAGTTTTTGTGGTAAAATTAGCTCCCTAGGCTAATATTTGGGTCGGCTTATACTCAAGTATATATGGTAGTTTTATTTGCTTTGTATGGCATCTCATGCTTTCTACAAGTCAGAGAGCTTAAATAAAGTTATCTTACGTTTGTAATACTATATTCTGGTAGTTGATATTTATACTTTAGAATTACTGAGATAATTCTCAAATATGTTTTTTAACTGTAAAAGTTTGTTAATTTTAGTGAATTTTATATATATTTCATATTGTGTTAGGGATGTTATATTGTTAGTTAACTTAGTTATACAACTGTAACCCTACATTAGTAATTGTAATTATTCTATTAAAATATTTTGCAGTTCTCAGATCACTAAGTTTCTAGTTATAGGATGCCCTTGTCTAATTTTTGTGGATTAATTTGGGACATATCTTAATTATGAAAAAATTTTTAATTGACATCTTTAAAATAGCCTATTTATACAAAATAAATGAAATGTTTTCTTGTTCTATACTTCTAGATTGAGCTCTGAAAAGGAAGTTAGCTGTTAATCTCTCATTTTTTAAAATTTTGGAATACTAATTAATGATAAGGCACATGCCTGAATGTGGAAGACTTATGAATATTTAAATATATTTGTGAACAAACAAACTGACATTTAGCATATTTTTAAATATTTGTGAAATGCTTTGAAAACAGTAAAATTTAACAAAATATAAAGTTCTGCTATTGCGTTGATGATTTGTGTACTGAATTTCCTTGTGATTTAATTGAGATTTACTATTTAATTTAAAATCAGAAAGAAAAATTCCTGTGATTGCCACTTGTGATTTTTCTCTTATTTCTTGAACTCTGATTTTATTGAACTTCTTTAAGTGAATGATCCTAGAATAAGTGCCCACGCACTCAATACTGTCATCAATTTTAATTCCTAGGGAGCCTATAGGCCCTTTTGGGGGTTGAATGACCCTTTCATAGGGGTCGCTTAAGACCATCTGAAAACACATAAATATTTCACAATATATAATTACATACTGTTTTGTGATTATTCACTATGCTTTAAATATGTTTAATTATGTTCAGTTTGTAACACTGAAAATACATCCTGCATATCAGATATTTACATGACCATTCATAACAGTTGCAAACTTACAGTTATGAAGTAGCAACGAAATAATTTTATGGTTGGGAGTCACCATAACATGAGGAACTGTATTAAAGGGTCATGGCATTAGGAAGGTTAAGAACCACTGCTATAGACAGAATAGAATTGTCCTACAGGATTTCCACAGGAGCCCTGGTGTTACAGTGGGTTATGTGTTAGGCTGCAACCTACAAGATCAGCTGTTTAGATTTATCAAACACTGACCAGAAAGTTGAAGCTGTCTGCCGCCATAAAAATTTACTGTCTCATACTGTCTTATGGGTTCAAAGTACGAAGAAGTTTGTTTTGGAAATGTTGATGGCAACATATGTATTGGATGCATTGTTAAAAGATTTGTAAGAGCCCCCCAATAAAATGAATAATTAAAAACAAAATTTACTGTTTCAGAAACCTAAAGAGCAGTTCTATTCAATCCTACAGGGTTACTGAGTTAGAATTGACTTGCTGGCAGTGAATTATAAGATTTCCAAGCCTGCAAATCTGTATAGAAAAAGCCTGTTACATATTTTTCCCATAGAGTGGTTGGTGGATTTGACTCTTCAACCTTTCAGTTTAGAGTTATGCTCTTTAACCACTGTGCCACTAGGGCCCTTTAGATCCTGTAGCCAAACCCAAACCACTGCTATTAAGTTGATACTGTTCAGAATATTGAAAGTTTTCTCTGTGCTTGGCTACATTGTCACTTACATAATTTCAAAAACTGTTCAAGGTGTTTCTGTATTTCTGTAGAAAAAAATGTTAATTGAACGAGTAAACACACTGCCCTTGAGTAGATTGAAATTCAAAGTAATGCTATAGGACAGAGTAGAACTGTTTCCCAATCTGTAATTTTCATAGAAGTAGACAGTCTTATCTTTCTCCCTCAAAGTGACTGGTGGGTTTGAACTGCCGATCTTTTGCAGTTCTCAGCTCTATGTTTATTATGAATGAACGTTTGATAAATACCTTAATGCAATAAATGTAGCTACTGGTAATATTAACACATTTTATGTAATTGTTAAGGGAATGAAGCCATTTCACATTACCATCTCAGTTATTCTTCAGAACCATTTTGTGAGATAAGTACGGTAGGTCCTCGTGCGATAGATGAGTTACCACCCCTGAAGGTGACATGTTTGCTTAGTGAAGACATGGAACCAGAACTTGAACTTTAGCTCTAAATAGCCTACTGTTTCTTTTGCACAACATAAACTATAATACGGAAGTGATAAAGTCTCAGGGATTATATGTACAATTTATTGTTTAAAGAAATTCTAAAAATTTGAAAAGGGTGGACAAGTTCCTCTTTCCTGCTTTGGTCAGATGAGTTGTAGTGAGGCCACACGTGTTACCAGTAACTGCTGCGTCAAGTTTATCGGCTGTAATCTTTAAGGTTGCAAATTGCTAGGTCTGTTCTCCCAGGGATCCTCTGTATGGGTTCAAACTGCCTTTCTGTTAGTTAGCAGCTAATGCTTAACCTTGTCACTGGGGCTCCATCACCTTGTCTGGTCTTCTGAATTATTCAGTGCTTACTGATCTTTAGGAATCTGAGGTACTGCTACTTTTAACAACTTAGATGGATAAAGGATTTATTCTCGGCATGGCTACCAGTGTGTACTACCTAAGGTTACTTGCATTTTAAAATGTTTCAAACAGTAGTGATCAAGATTTATCAACACATTGAACTATATAAAATTTAAAAATCTGTTGTATGATATGATACAGTCTAAAGTAGTGAAAAACGTTGGTTTATTCTTAGTCCTGGATTGTTTAGTTCTGATTCTGTTCTCTGGATAAGTCACTTGATAGCTCTGAGCCTTGGTTCCTTCATCTGGGAAAAGGGTAAAATGATACCTGCTGCTCTACCATTATGAAAACTGATGATGATTGTGATAATCATGAAAACACAGTAATGACTGATACTTATGTGGTTCTTAACATATGGTAAAGCCCTGTGTAGGGCTGTACGAAAAGCCATAGATGTTACGAGTTGGACTGCTAACTAGAGGGTCAGCAGTTCAAAACCACCAGCTGCTCCAAAGGAGCTACCCTATTCTAAAAGGGTCACTATGAGTTGGAATTGACTTGATAGCAGTGACTTAGAGGTTTCAAGTGTTTTGCATGTATTAATCCTTTTAATCACCACAATCCTGCGAGGTGTAAGAATTATTCTTACTTTATAGATAAGGAATCCAAGTCATAGAGAAGTTAATTAATTTTCTTAAGGTCACACATCTGGTAGGAAGTGGAATCAGAATTCAATACCAGGATCTCTCCTTAGAATTGGCAATATGTATGGAAGATATATGTGTATGATAATGCACTTTGACCTTTGTGAAGAGGTATGCTAATACAAGTATGACTTATGAAACCCAAAAAACAATCATATGTTCCTCAATGTTATATAAATAGAGATGTAGAAAAAAGATAAAAGCAAGTCAACAACCACAAAACAGTCTCTTTTGGTAGTTTATAATTTCTATCAACCAAATTAATCTATTAAGTAGTAGAATATTGAATATTTTAATATCTGGATGGAATAGTATTCAAAATTATGCAGGGAAGTCCTTGGTAAGTATAAGTCACTGAATGAAACCAATACTTTAGATTTTTGATTTAATATTTCCAGGTCAGAGAGAGAATTGTAAAATATCTTCTTTTGGTAGAGAATTGTAAAACATCTTCTTTTCTCAGTTCCTGAGAAAAAAAAGAACTAAAAAACCTGGGTTAACTTTACTTATATGACTTTGAAGTGCATAATGTTTATCTCATACTGAAAGAGTAGTGATAGATTAATAGGAATAATTGATTTTACTCTTGGCTTAGAAAAACAAACCAAAAATCTATCTAGATGACCTAAAAAATTGGTATGTAATTTTCTATTTTAATAATGAATTCAGATTTGCCTAAAGGGGTAAGAATATGCTATGATAGGCTATTTATATATGTTTTCTGTATGAGGGGATTAAATTTATTTTTAACTGTTTTCTTTAAATTCCATGGATTTTGTGAAATTCCATTGTTCTAGCCCTGGTTAACGTTTCAGTAAACATTTATTAAACAGATCAACTTCCTTCTGTAAGTGTTCTACATTGATACTTCAATTTGGGAGGGAAGTGTTTCTAAAAGGAAATATGTTTTCTTAATATTATGTTCTAAGCTGTAATAATATGGCTGATTTTCAGTTTGTATCTTTCAGTTAAACTGATATATAATGCTTTCTGTTATGAATCCATGTAAATTTTAATGTCATGTAGCCATCACCTGATTTTATATAAGGCTTTCTAATTGGTTTACCTGGTTCAATCATGGCTCCTGAAGCAACACTGGAATGGGTGTACCCACATGTTTAAAATGTGGGTGAGCCAGAACCAGAATAATTGCAGGACAAAGCTGTGCTATAAACTTTTATTTCCATTTTAGGAAACAAGGGCAGTATGTGTTGCATAGCAACCAAGTCCCTTGAACAACTGCATCAGAAGCAACAGTGCTCTGCTCAAAGATAACGGCTGGCTGTGCCACTTTGAATGTGTGTTGCTCTCCACCGTCTTGGCAGTAAACTAATTTCCCTCAAGCTTCTGAAAAGATTCACTGGGTTTGTCCCAGTCTTCCTTTTTATGCCTATCCGTTCCAGTTCGTGTTCTGGATCCCTCAAATCTTAACCATTGAGGTCTGTGCTAGTTTTGCTTTGTCAGCCATGACTGAAATGGCTTGATGCTCTGGTTTGAATCCGATATCTGAAAGGTTTTTAACAAGCTCCTTTGAGTGGTTGCTGAGAATATTGGGGTTGGGGCTGGCATTCTCTCCTACACTGCAGTCCTCTACTCATCTGCTTGGACATACACATTTTGCCTAGAATCCTTTGTTTTTGACCATGAGTTATGTATTTATATTTCCCAGTAAGATCTTTAAAGAAAGAAAAAACACCTTTAAAGAAAGAAAATAATACATATTTCTTTATCTGAGCTGACTTTTCTGACTTGTTACAGTATCAAATAATAGGCATTGTTTTTTAGCTCAGGAAATATTGTTGATAGACTTGGAAGTACAGTTAGACTAACTAAGCTCAGTTTAGGGTCATGTGTACCTTAGAATCTTCCGATTTCTCAAACAAGTGACAACTTGTGCCAGTTTGAAGACTGTTACATAAGAGCTCAACTCCCTTTTGTTTCTCTGAAGAATAAAAAGTGGAATCTCATCTCGGTCAATTAGATGCGAACATGATAAGAACATTTATACCATAAATTTTATCCTATAGATTTTTTAACTTAAAAAGTAGCTCTGACCAGGCCTGTCACAGCCTCCTTGCCACTGCCTCACACCCCCGCCACCTCCTGGCAATGTAACTGAGAGAAATTAGTGGAACCCAAATGAAGGCTGAGCATGATAGTGGGACAAGAGGAAAGTCAAAGGAAATAGAGGAAATAACTAGGAGACAAAGGGTATTTATACAGGTCTAAATACTGGCATGTGCATATGTAAATATATTTATATAAGACAGTGGGGAAGTAGATCTGTGTGCATATATTTATAGGTTTAAGGCAGCAGATGGACATTGGACCTCCATTCAAGTACTTACTCAATGCAAGAACACTTTGTTCTATTAAATTGGCATTCCATGATGCACACCTTCCTGACAGGATCGCTGAAGACAAATGTGTGCATAAGCAAATGTGGTGAAGAAAGCTGATGGTGCCCAGCTATCATAGCATCTGGGGTCTTAAAGGCTTGCAGGTAAACAAGCAGTCATCTAGCTCAGAAGCATCAAAACCCACATGGAAGAAGCACACCAGCCTGTGTGACCATGAGGTGTAGAAGGGACCAGGTATCAGACATCAAAGAAGAAAAAAATCATATCAGTTATGTGCCCACCTTCCTGATATGGTCACTGAAGACAAATTTGTGCATGAGCAAATGTGGTGAAGAAAGCTGATGGTGTCCGGCTATGAAAAGATACAGTGTCTGAGGTCTTAAAGGCTTGAAGATAAACAAGCGGCCATCTAGCTCAGAAGCAACAAAGCCCACATGGAAGAAGCACACCAGTCTGTGATCACGAGGTGTTGAAGGGATCAGGTATCAGGCATCATCAGAACAAGAAATCATCATTGTAAATGAGGATGACTGCAGAGTGGAGACCCAAAGTCCATCTGTAGGCAACTGGACACCCCCTTAATGAAGGGTCGCCGGGAGGAGATGAGCCAGTCAGAGTGCAGGGTAGCAATGATGAAGCAAACAACTTTTCTCTAGTTCTTAAATGCTTCCTCTCCCCACTTTCATGATCCTAATTCTATCTCACAAATCTGGCTAGACCAGAGGATGTACACTGGTACAGATAGCAACTGGAAGCACGGAATCCAGGACAGATATCCCCTTCAGGACCAGTGTGGTGAGAGTGACGATACCTGGAGGGTTGTGGGAAGGTGGGGTAGAAAGGGGGAACCAATTACAAGGATCTACATATAACCTCCTCCCTAGGGGGTGGACGACAGCAAAGTGGGTGAAGGGAGACATCAGAAGGCAGTGTAAGATATAACAACATAATTTATAAATTATCAAGGGTGCAGGAGGGAGGGGGGAGTGAGGAGGGAGGCGGAAAAAGAGCTGGTATTAAGGGTTCAAGTAGAAAGCAAATATTTTGAGAATGATGATGGCAACAAAAATACAAATGTGCTTGACACAATGGATGTATTTATGGATTGCAATAAGAATTGTACGAGCCCCCCCAAAATGATTTTAAAAAAAGTAGCTCTGACATAGCACTAAAGAAAACAATTACGAGCTATAAATTCTCCTGTTTTTTGATATTGTTTTTCTACTTTGAGGATTCTGCAAATATTCTGACTGTAAGTCTTTTTATGTCTCAAATACTTTATACACACTGCAGGCCTTGTATTATTTTCTTTTTAAGTAAAATTTTGCAACAGAATGACTAATAGCGCATGAACAGTGCTTATGACACTAGACCATTGTGTTTGAGAGCAAAATTTGCATTCCTGGAAAAGCTTGTTCACAATCGGACTATAGAACACATTCTTAAATGTGCTTGGGCAAACATGCTTCGTGAGTGCTTGGGACATTTTACTTACAGGAAAGTGTTTTTCAAAAAAGACCTTTTCTTTCCATGGAATACTGAAGAAAAATGGAATTGGCTGTAGGAGAGATGCAGTTTAATGAAGGCAAGTGATTTAGATCTTATTGTAATGACTGGAAATGAGAGAAAGGCAGACTCGGCCAAATCCTCTGGAGGCCTTTGTCTACTAGCCTGCATGTGTCTTGTTCCAGGTTTCTTCGTTTCGTTGAGTTACAATGCTGCTACGTGTTTATCCGCATCTCTGTTGTTTAGAAATACTTAGAGACTTTTGTAAGGTTTTTTTAGTGGATTTTGACATAATCACGAGGAACAGGGAATTTCAATTTTTGTTCATTGTAAAATACTCCATGTGTTGTGACTGACAGTAATGATAATTCCAGGGACTGTCTAGCTGTCTCAATAGTCCAGCAAACTAGTAGGCCAGAGAGAGTGTAGATGCTTTGCTGAAAGTAGTGGAATTAGTTTATGCTTCAAGTTTTGGGCTCATCTTTTGCTTGAAATATCAGAAGATTATACAGGGTGTGTGTGAGAGAGAGAGAGAGAGAGAGAGAGAGAGAGAGATGCGAGATGGGATTTTTCTAAGTAATTCACAGTAACTGCATTTTTTTTAAGTTCAAAAGTTTATATATTCATTTAGTGTTAATGAAGCCATTTTACTTATAGACCTTTAGTGAAAAGCACTCTTAGGACCAAGTACTTTGCTTCATTTTAATTTGATTAATAGGTTCCTTAATGAACAAGGAGAACTTTGATTTCATATTATTTCCTGTCTAAAGAAGATGCTGCTATATTTTCACAATGCGACTTGTTGAACACTTTACCAGTTGAATAGTAGCACTAAGCATTCTACCTATCGCTATGTTCGCTTTTTGTGTTCCCTTTGTATCCTCTATGTTCCTTTGTTTTCTCACTGTAAAATTATGAGATACATACATACATGATATCTTCATTAGATTGTAAATCTTTTGATTTAATGAATCTAAACCCCTTGAATGAATGAATGAACGTATGTTCAATTGATCTGTGGTTGGGTAGAATGAGAAGAGCAGAAGGGGAGATGACAGAGGTCGTTCATTTCAGGTGGAGTACCTTAGTCTTTATCCTTTCTTGTATTTTTGGCTTTGAAGTATGAGTACAGTTTGAGGTGATAAGAGAACCACCTCCTACCTGGAGGTAGATTTCTTTGTCAATGTGGCATTAATAGGGATGCTTGTAAGTACCGTATAACTGACTCGAAGATTATTTCTCGAATAGGTACCAAAATTTGTTTGTTTGGATATAATGTTCAAAATTTTCAAATCTCTACCCTGGCTAATGCTCCGGGAGGAGTATAACTAAAAAAGAAATCTCATAAATAAAACAGAAAGCAAAAAACCACACCATGCTTAACTTTATTGGTGGTATTTTGAAAAATGTAGCCTAAATCAAAGCCACTGCCGTGGGGTCACTTCAGACTCATAGTGATTTATACATAGGGTTTCCAAGACTGTAGAGATGGAAACAGAGGGCCTCAACTTTCTCTTAGGGAGCAACAGTTCCTTGGCTTGAACCACCAAACAGGACAGAACACTGTTGTTAGAAGTAGTGCAGCAAAGAAAAAGACTTTCTGTTGTAATAACAGACCAGTAAATGTATGGGCGTGACGAAGAATCAGATCATGGGAGTCCTGTTTTGATTTTGTAGAAGAAAGAAAGTTCTTGTCACTTTGGCTGAGATAGTGACAAGGCTGTTGGAAAATAGGAGACTAGTGCTGTGCCTACCACATTATGCCTCTTGTACTCAACTCTACAACTCGGTTCTGTGTGTGTGTGTTCTTTTGGTTATTCTGTGTACCCAGAAGTTAACATTTCAATAATATTGACTCTATTAGTTTTAGTTAAGAATAAAAAGAATAATATAGTTTAAGGTGGAATGCATGGGTAAAAGAGAGGAGAGGTTTTTTTTAAGAGTGACTTGTTAATTATAAGAGCAATGGCTGTGAGAATTTGGGTGAAGGCATTTATGATCATAAATTATTTGTATGTCCATAAAATCTTTAGTGGATTTTCTTATGGACTAATCATGACACAAGATTTAGTATGTTAAAATAATTTTATTACAACATAATTGCAGCCTTATTTTAAGAAGTATGGTGAGCCACTTAAGGCAAAGGATTCTATGTAAACAATATATTTAAGTATAAAGAATAATTTGGTGCTATTAACAAGAATATGCCAGAGTGTTAGTTATATTCTACTGCATTCCATTTCTTTTGAGCAAATGTTCTTTATAATTTCATTAATTTCTAATATGTGTGTATTGTTTCTAAATGTTTTTTGACATAGCACACTTAGTGAATGATAAAACTTTTGAGTTGGAATTGACTAGACGGCAACTTTGAACAACAAAAACTACTACCATCATCCTTGAGGCAGTATGTTCATTTTGTTGTAAAGTACACTTAGTTCTGTATTATTTTTGAGTCTTATTAATAACATGCAAGTTATGTAGGACCTGGAAATTTTGTTTTTATGGCTTAGATATTTGAGCTATGTCATTGCTTTCTACATTTCCATTTAAGGATTTATAGAAACAGAGGGAATCATGGTTGTAATTTAATTTTATTAATAGCTACAGTGATAAAAGGTTTGAATAAAAATAGTGCCCACACCAATTGGGAATAAAGGACAAATTTTCTTGATGCTACGTGGGTGATAGGCCTTTCTGTGGGGCAAGTCTATGCAGCATGACTAAGAAATGATGCAGGAGGGCAGGCTGTTAAATTACATTTTGTGACTGTTCCACAAATTTTTCATAAAGAACAAAAAGCCCGTCTTTTATTGTTTATTAGGGCAGGTTTGCATAGTAGGCCATAGTTTCACATTGAGCAGTTCACGTGCATCTGAGTCAGTGCGTTCATCGCAGTCCCCTCAGGGCCTACCGTTGCTCAGCCCCTTCGTTGTGTTCCAGTTTCCATCCTTCTTCCTCCTAGCCCTCTGGACTTCATCCTGAAACGGTGGATTATGCCAACCCTGAGGCAAGTTCAATTTCAGAAGTGAAAGGTAGAGGCCTTGGTCTTGTGGGCCTCACCAGTCTCTCTCCATCTGATCAGTAAGCGTGGTTCCTTTTTATGATTTTGAGATCTGTTTTCACATTTTTCCCCACTCTCCCTGTTGTTATCAGGTGCTGCCAAGTCAGTTCTGACTCATAGTGACCCTGTGTACAACAGAACAAAACACCACCTGGTCTCACACCATCCTCACTATTGCTCTTTGAGCCCATGGTTGCAGCCACTGCGTCAGTCCCTCTTATCCAGGGCCTTTCTCCTTTACCTTTCTACCTGGAAGCTTCAAAAGTGACTCTTTCAGAGGAGTTGGTAATGGTAATGATGATAAGCCAGGCACCACCAGTTCATCTGGTCTCACGGTTGTGGTGACTGATGTTTGTGTGGTCCATAGGATAAGTGTTTTTATGTGTCTTGATTTTCATCACTCTTCCTATGGGTAGGGAGAGGCCAAGGCTTTCACTTAGTTGACTGTTCAAGAGCTTTTAAGACACCAGTTGCTACTTAACAAATTAGGGTGTAGACATTGTCTTTCAGTTGACTTTGGTCTCCTCTGAGACAGTGGTCCTGATGCCCCAGACCCAGTGACTCTTGGCCTCCAGGTGTTTGATCATGTGTAATAAGTTTTGTAATTTTGTGCCCTGGATGCTCCACCATACTAGTGGGTAGATTTGTAGCAGAAATAAATATATACGTGCAAATATCCTATCAAACCCATAAATATTCTTAAGTATATTATCATTCACAAATCTTTCCTTTATAATGAAAGATTTGATTTTCTGAAGAAGTTCTTTATTTTTTCTATAAATCACTTATCTTTTGAAATTAGTATGAATAGATTTGGCCTATTAATTTATTGCCACTGTTTTTAATGTAGTAGAGTGCTATAAATGTTAAACCTGGGAAAGTTTTGGCTTTTGTTTGGGAGGCTGTTTTGGTAAGTATTATTTGGTATTACTGAGTTTGTTTATCTTATCAAACTAGGAAACAAATTTGTGTGAAAACGTTAGAAGTAGCTGTGGATTAAAGATGACTAATCTGAGGGTCAGCTGTTCTGTGGGAGAATGAATGATGAAACTGTCTACTTCTGCAAAGAATGTCAGCCTTGGAAACCCAAAGGGGCACTTGTCCTCTGTCCTACAAGGTCGCTGTGAGTCAGAATCCATTCGATGGCGGTGAACTACACAGGAGGAGTGCTAATCTAGAAAGGCTTCTTGGGAAGATGCTTTCTGTTTCTTACTTTGCTGTTAAATTTAAGATTTAAGCAATTTAATAGACTTCTTTTTCACATTTCAATACATTGTCAGTTGTAGGATTGCTCCTCTTCCCAAAATCTTGTAGTTATACGGCAATTTTTCCACATGGTCCTTATAGCTACACAGTGATAAAATTAGATCAGGTATTTTTATCCCCATTTTGTAATATGAAATTGAGGTTTGGAGAAGTTGCATTAATTTCTGTGATTTATGAGACCTAATTTTTGATTCTCCTCTACTTAAGTTTACATGCACTAGTGAGTGTTTGCAGTTGCCAAAGTGTCCCCCTGATTTTGAAGGTACTTTTTATAGAATGGCTACATGTAATCATTTACTGTTAAACTCCTAACTGTAGACAGCATGAAATAAAATATTACACAGCATTGAGATCAAATCCACTCAACTCACTGCCTTCAAGTCAATTTTGACTCACTGTGACCTTATGGGATAGGGGACAAGTGTCCCTTTGGGCTACGGAGATTGTGATTCTAATGGGAACAGATAGCCTCATCTTTCTCCCATGAAGTGCTCTGGTGGGCTTGAATGGCTGGCCTTGTGGTTAGCAGCCCGCCGCTTACCTGACAGGGCCACCAGGGCTCCTTATTTGAGATGAAAAGTAGACAGGATTTATATTCTCAACAATGGATTAATAATTGGAACTAGTTACAAGAGGGGAAATATGCAATTGCCTTTTCAGTAGGTTAATTAATTTTTTCTAAATTGTAAATATTTATGTGTCAAACTTATGCCAGTACAGTTTTCATGTGTACATTTCAGTGGCATTGATATGTTCATTTTGTGCAACTACTATCCTTTTCCAAATTCTTCCACCACCATTAACAGAAATTTAGTGTCCCTTAAGCAGTGATTCTCCTGGTCCCCGCCCTCCCACCTCTGTTGTGCTGTTAGCTATTGTGGAGTGTGTTCTAAATCATAGCATGTGAAATCCAGGGACTCTGTAGAGACAATCAGTGGATTGATGGTTTGTTTTGACATGGCAGGGGTGGTTTGGGGGGAAGGGGGAAATAGTCACAAGGAATACAAGAAAAGGAAAACATTCTAAAATTGATTGTGGTAATGATTGTACAACTTTTATTTATCTGATTTAACGATTGAATTGTATGACATGAGGATTATGTCCCAATAAAATGGTTTTTTAAAAATAAATGAATAAATCTCAGTAGTCCTGTGTTTGCAGAATTAGAACTGCTCCATCGAGTTTTCAAAGCTGTGACCTTTTAGAAGCAGATTCCCAGGTATCACTTGGGAGGCAGCTTTGGGTGGGTTCAATCCTCCAACCTTTTGACTAGTAGTTGAGCATTTAAGCTGCTTGCACCCCCTCCCCCCCAGGAACTACTTTCAATTCTGGTTACCACTAATAAGCTATGGTTTCTATATTTATTACGTGCTTTATATAAATAGAATCATTCTATATCCTTTTGTGATTAACTTATTTCGCTCAATGTGTTTTCTTATTCGTTCATGCCATAGCATGTTTTAGGGTTTCGTTTCTTCTTATGACCAAGTAATGAGTTTGCCATGAATTGGAATCCACTCTATCAATGGGTTTGGTATATATCACATTTTGTTTATCTATTCATCTGTTGATGGACATGGAGGTTATTTCCCCCTTTTGGCTATTCTGCACAGTGCTTGCAGTGAACATCCCTCTGTGAGTGCTTTGTTTCCATTCTTTGGGGTTGCTGAGACCTAAGGTGAGGTGGTGCTCGCTAGTTGCCAGTGGGTCCATTCTGGCTGGTTGCCTTTTTGAGGAACTGCTGAACTGCTTCCCATGTGGCCGTACCATTTTCATTCCTGCCGGCAGTGGATAAGCGCTCCAGCTGCTCCACTCCCTTGCCAAGGCCTGTCACTGCCTTTTAAGTGTGTCATTGCCTTTCTATTGGGGAGGAGCTGTGGCTTTGACTGGTAGCTCCCTAGGTAACTACTGACTTTGAAAATCTTTTTCATGTTTGTTGACCATTTGTTTGGTGATACGGGCATTCATGTCTTTTAGACATTCTTTTATTCTGTTGGAGTTTTAAAATATAGTCTAGATATTAAAGCCTTGTCAAATCGTGGTTCCCAAAGTGGATGTTTATTTTCGTTTGATTTTCTTTACTAAATTATCTTGAGTTTTGTCTGATAGATACTGTTCATGAATAATTTAGTTCCATGATTCCCTAAGGATCACCTTGTTAGCATCTTATTTGTTTTAATCCTGAAGTTCTGTATTTAACCCCATTTAGATGAATTAGAGTTTTCTAATAGTAGTACTTTTTCTGTTCCAATCCCTATAAGGTAGAATGATAATTTACATTATTTCAATGCTTTTGTTTCAGAGAATGTGTAAAACTATTTACATTGCATTATTTAATCTTTAAAAATATGCCAACAGTTAGTGGCATAGATAAACACTCAGTAAGCATTACTTTATTAAATAAACAGGTTTTTGGGCCCTTACTATATGTCATTATCACCACAAACTATGAATGAGAGTGCACTCGATGGTAGGGTGGCCCTGAGGTGGAATCGATTCAGTGGCCATGATTTGGTGATTTGGGGATTTGGTTGTGTTGTGATGGCTCTGAGTTGGAATTGATTCAATGACAATGGCTTTGGTTATTTTTTGTTTGTTTGTGCCAGGCAGCTAGGCCACTGTTTCTCAATTAAAAAAAAAAAAGAAAAGAAAATTATCACTATGCCATGTGGCTTTTTAAAATTGAGCCATGTAGTGAGTGGTTTTAATATTTTTGAAAGGAGCTTTTTAAGACATGTTTTCTCTTATTGTCTCCTTTACCTATACATATTTAATACTATAATGCCACATATTAGTTTATGTATTACATGTATATCTATGCATAAATGAGTGACATTTTAGTCTTTTCCTCCTCAAGAAACAAATTTTGCCCTTCTCTTGTAGACTGAAAGTATTTTTAAAACCATTATGACTGAAGTCCTAAGAATATGTGATATTTCATAGGGAGGGAGAACAGAGAACAAAGCCAAGGTTGGAGCTTTAAGGAGAATCTATATTTAGAGGAGAACTGGAAGAAAAGGACTTAGAGATGTGAGACAATAGAGAAAGCCAAGCCATTTTGATGACAGTGAAGCGTAGGACAAAACAAATGCCAAGAGAGGCAGTAACAGCGGTATCAAATAAAGTGCAACGGTTAAGGAAGATGAGAGCCTGGCTAACACTGCCCTTGGATTTGTTCCTAGGCTCACTGTTGACACCCAGAAAGCAGTGTCAATATTTTGCCACAGTCATTGAGGGTAGAATTCAGTATTAATGGTCTTCAGGATTCTTGCATGAACCAGTTGCCTTTAAGTTGACTCTGACTCATGGAGACCCATATGTGTCAAAGTAGAATTGTGCTCAGTAGGATTTTCAATGGCTGCTTTTCAGAAGTAGATCACTAAGTCCTTCTTGTGCAGTGCCACTGGATAGATTCCATGCACAACCTTTTGATTAGCAGCCCAATGTGCTAGCCATTTGCACCATGTAGGCACTTATCAACATTGTAACATTTCCAGCATTGTAAAAAAAGACCACGCACATGCACGCCTGTACACACACAAAAACACAGGTGCAAAGACCTTTCCCAAAGGAGATTGAATGGGACAGGATCTAGAGCACAAGAAGGACTGGCCTGACCTGAGGAGGGCTGTCTTACCATCGATCAGAAGGAGGATGTGGCTGTAGATAAGTTTGTAGGGAGAGAATCAAAGAGTTAAGGTAGTCTGTCTCACTACTTCAGTTCTTTCTTTTGTAGATTAGTGTTTCTAAAACATTACAGACCTTGATAACTTAGCAAGGGATTTAACCTCTTTTTACTAATAAATACATTTTTCTCCTTTTCCTTGATTGACCTGTAGCATTCTCTCTCTCATCAAGTGGACGCTGATGTTTAGCAACTTTGTAGTACTAGGTACTGTTAACTACCTATTCTGAAATGCTCTTCTTGATTCTTCATAAAACTCCCTCCTAAGCCTCACGTCTGTCCTGCTCCACTAACTCCAGTTTCTTTGCATACGGATGTAGTTCTATTCACGAACTCTCAAATTTCTTCTTGCCTTATAATTCTTCCTGAACTGTGCTTCAGTTTTATGTATTTATCAATCACTTGGCTGTTATTTCTTCACGGAATGTTAACACTGAGTTTTCAACTGCCTAATGAATATTTCCACTTGGATGCTTTATAAGCAGCTTAAATTCAATAACATTAAAATCTATCTCATTATTTCCATGCACCCCATTCAAACCTATGCTTTCTATTTCTTCTATGTTTGCATTTTCTGTGATATAATTGCCTAGTATAATAGCCTCCTAAGTAGCACCGCCCCCCAAAAAAGAATATTTTTACATATCACCAAAAAAGACATTCAGGCAACCAAAAAAACATAATGAAGAAATGCTCATGGTTATTAGCCTTAAAGCCAAAACCAAAGTCACTACCTTTGAGTTGATTGTAACTCACAGTGATCCTTAGGGACAGAAAAGAGTTAGCCCAGCGGGTTTCCACAATTGTGAATCTTTACAGGTGCAGAAAGCCTCATCGGGTGGTTTCAAACTGTCGACCTTGTAGTTAGCAGCGCAGGGTGTAACTCAATGTGTCACAAATCCAAACAGCAGTGAGATAACGCGCGCCTGCATTAATAGTGGAGTTAAAAAACAGCCATTAAACAACAAGTGTGGAGAGACTTTATACATTGGTAGTAGGACATACACATGAAGAAAGCCTATAGGCATTAAAGAATAATGACGAATCTGTGAAACACTGCAAAACGTGGACAAACCTGGAGAACATTATGCTCAGTGAAATAAATCAATCACAAAGGGACAATTATAGGAAGCCAGTATTATAAAAAAATCCGGAAAAGGTTTTCACACTAAAAATTAAAACAAAAACAACATTCCTCTGCTCATAGAATTAATTATACGACCCATTTCCTCAGAAATATTTGATGGTTCCTTATTGGCTGCAGAAAATAGAACATAGCCTCACTGTTTCTGGATTCCACTCCTGCTATGAACCACAGAGCCCAGTTAATGTAGACTTACCCCTTGCCTACAAATTCTGTTTACTTAAGCTGTTTTCCCTCTAGAATGTTTTTATTCTTCTACTGTACCCATCATATCCTACTATACTATACTGCTAGGATAGTACTAGTTTTCAAGCCCAACCCAAACTTTCCCAATCACTCACAGAGAATTCTTTTATTACATGTGCATATATATGAAAATAATAAAGAAGTTCTGTTCTGGAATCATAGAAACTTATCAAAATGTGAAGGTGTTGTTTCTTGATATATCTTCCATTTCGGTCTATACACATTCAAAAGCCTTGAAGAATTCTCATTGATTTACACTATGCCAAAATGGTTTTGATATCCTCAAGGGGCTCAAATTGTATTCCTTTTTTTTGGGGTGGGGGGATTCAGACCATCAATCTGACATTCAGGAATTCAAACCACTCATCACCCCCACCCACCTTCTTGGTAGTAATTTCATTTGTAAGAATTAATGCCAGATTAGTTCCAAGGAGTTGGAGATTGAAAATGTCCCAAATGACCAACTCTTCCAAGATGCTACTGTGCTACATTTCTCTCCCCCTTCTCTCTTGAGCACCATATTCCTTAAGACCCAAAGTTCTGTGATTCCCTGCAATGTCCCACAGAAACTCAAACAACTTGGAGGAAATGTTTCATGTAGTGGGGAGTGCTGTTCTGTCCCAAATCTGAGTGCCAGGCAGAGCTGAACCAAATGTACGGTCCAGACCCAGAAGCCAGAAATGTCCCAAAGTCACAATCAAAGTCATCAATAGATCTTCTTGCTTCTCTCAAAGCTTAGTTAAGAAATCAGGGTTTAGATTTTCAGATGAGGTGATGTTGGCTAGAACCAGCATTTTATGCCCCACAAAAGATAAAATTTCAAGTGAAACCCTTTACCAGTATAAAATTAAAGTCCCCAAGGAACTGAAACACCAAAAACCAAACCAAACCAAACCATTGTCAGTTCTGATTCATGCACATCCTGTACTAAAAAGCAAACCAGCAGACAAACTCACAGCGACCCCCAATGGGTTTCTGAGACTGCCACTGTTTACAGGAGTAGAAAGCCCAGTCTTTCTCCCTTGGAGCTGCTGGTGGTTTCAAACTGCTGACCAGTCAGCCACCAGGGCACCTTCCTCTACTAAAGTGGAGTCTTAAAGATGCCTCCAAGGAAACACAGGGTGTGGTTCAGGTCTCAAGTCTAGCAGAGAACAGCCTCCAAAATAAGACCATAGCCACGTCCAGAACTGTAATATGTCTCATAGGGAACCTTGGATGGAAGGGCCATCTTAATGGACCATAGGTCCCCCTGCTCTGTCCTACCCTGTGTTCTCTTCTCTCCCTTATGGGCCTCCATCTGCCCTTTCACACATTTCACAACACTGTTTCTTTTAGTTTAGAGCACAAATACAAGTCTGAAAGGGCAATGTCGGGGCTGTAGATTGACAATTTTGATCTTTTTCCCAAGAGGAATTTTATAAGACACCTTGAAACAGTTACATGGGAAATTCCTTGACACAAGTTTCCTGGACTTTGTCTCACCAATGCACTTTTCCATTTTCTTAAAACTTTTTCATAATAAGACTGTGATTGCAGTTGTCCTGAGTACTTTATGAAAATCCATCAAGATATGAACTCCTTCCCCTTGCAGAGGGGTCTGGGGAGGAGATGAGCCAGTCAGGGTGCGATGTAACAATGATGAGAAATACAACCTTCCTCTAGTTCCTAAAGGTTTCCTCCCCGCTCCCACTACCATGACTCGAATTCTATCTTGCAAGACTGGCTAGACCAGAGGAGGTACACTGGTACAGATAGGAACTGAAAATACAGGGAATCCAGGATGGATGAGCCCTATAGGACCAGTGGTGTGAGTGGCAAAACAGGGAGGGTAAAGGGAGAATGGGTAGGAAAGAGGGAACCGATTACATGGAACTGTGTGTGACCTCCTCCCTGGGGGACAGACAACCGAAAAGTGGGTGAAGGGAGACGTCGGACAGGGCAAGATATGACAAAATACCCATTTATAAACTATCAAGGGCTCATGCGGGGAGAGGGAGCGGGGAGGGAGGGGAAAAATGAGGACCTAATGTCGGGGGTTTAAATGGAGAGAAAATGTTTTGAGAAACTATGTACAAATGCGCTTTACACAATTGATGTGTGTATGGATTGGGATAACAGTTGTATGAGCCCCTAATAAAATGTTAAAAAAAAAAAAAAGATATGAACTCTTTAGAATCCCAAAACACAATTACCATAACCTTTAGAGGAGCTCTCTGCTTTGAAATTAACTGGCTCAGCAGGTACCCTGGAAGCGCCTGTTTTGATTGGACCTTGTTTGTGAAGGCACCCTAAGGAGACTAAAATAACTATTTTGTAGAGAACTTTTCTGCAGCCATGTATTGATCACGGACACATGTTTAAACACATTTTGTTAGAAATAAATCCATACTTGTAATGAACTGGAACTCTAACAATACTTGTTTTCTTTAACCTAGCGTAATGTGTAAGTATATGCCATTTTTTTCCTCCTTAATTTTAAAAAACACTCTTAAGGCATTCAGCTCAATTAATTCATAGATGTGCTTTTTTTTTTTACCATATGTCTTCCAACCCATTTATACAAAATAAGCAGTAAGTCAACATTCCAGAATGGATGGTTAGATGGATGGGTAAATGAATGACCAGGTAAAATCTTCTTAATCCTAAAAATTCCAAGATGAAATTTATTATTACCTTTTTTCTTCTTTGCTTCCTAATTTGGTGCCACTAGTTTCCAGGTCAGTATTTTGCCTTTTCACGTTTCCCGCTTGATACGGCAAATCATTTGCCAAGTTCTGTTGACTTGCTCCACAATGACCCGTGCATCCACTCAATTTCATTTTTACTGCTAGTTCAGTCTTTCAGTATCTCTGACTTGAGTATTATAGTAGTCTTCAGATTTACTAGCTATTATTAATTTCTCCTTTGACCTTTCTAAAGCACACAAACTTTCAGTGGTTTACCACTGAAATAAATAATTTATTATTCAGGACTTTCTACATTCTCATCTGCACCTACCTTTTCAGGTTTATCTCTACTTGTGCTTTGTAACGATCCTGTAATCTGAACAAAAAGATCTACCCCTAAGAATAACTTTAAAATGCCCTGAATTTTCCATTTCCTTGTTCTTTTCTCAAAATTTCCTTTACTTCATGAAATTGGGTTTTTCTCCCATGTGTTGAGCTTTTCTACTTTCTACCTTACATAAAATGCTACCTACTTGCTTAAAGCCTTTCTTGATCCCCTAAATTAAGACTTTTTCAGGTATCTGAGTGGTACAAGCACCATGCAATTGACAGCTAGCTAATCCACAAGTTTGCAGTTCAGACCCACCCAGCAGCTCCATAGAAAAAAAGCCCTAGTGAATTGCTTTTGTCACGATCTTAGCCAAGAAAATCCTATGGAACAATTCTCTATGGAGCAATTCTCCTTAGTACCAAATGGGGTTGCTTTGCTGGGGTTGCCTTGACTTGGACTGCCCAGGTAATGTTGACGCAAAGGAGCGTCCATCAGCCTAGCCTCCCAAGAGTAAGCCTATTTCAGAAGTCAGAGCCAGAAGGAGCAAGAGTCTTCACTGATTTAAGTACCCAAGGAGGACAGAGTGGATCTTCTCCAACAAAATCTGTGAATTATAGCAATAGATCAAGGAACGTTTTATGGGCAAGGCTTGTGGGAGGGGATCATATGGAGCTATCTGGATTTGTTCTCTTTTATAAGTAGGGGGTATCTGGAGTCCTGGTGGTATAGTGCATTATTTTTTAGCAGCTAACCAGGTCAGAAGTTCGAATGCTATAGTCATTGTGTGGGAGAAGTTGACGCTTTTAGCTCCAGTAAAAATTAACAACTGGGAACCCCAAAGGGGAAGTTATATTCCATTCCACAGAGTCTCTATGAGTTGGAAACAACTTGAAAGTGGGTTGGTATTTTTTTGCGTTGGGGTGGGTCCACATTCCAACAGCAAATGTTGTGAGTTCTGTCCATCAAATGGAGATGGGTTAATTTTTAACTTCTAAAGGAAAGCAACAAATCTGTATTTATGTATCGTGAAATCTAACAGAATTATAAGACTGAAACAAAGGAGAGCAAAGTAGGTGTAGTCCCATGGACACACTGGAGCATGGTGTGGCATCAATAGCCCCTGACAACAGTACAGCAGGAGCTTGTCTGCCTCCAAATCCTCAGGGGCTTTGTTTCTACCTTACTCATTTACCTTGTTCTACTTTATGTTTTGGCGTTTGTGTTAAATTCTTTCATTGGAGGGAAAGCTCACAAAGGAACTAACATCTTATTATCTCTCTACCCAGAACAGGAATGTCTTGCATACAGTAGGAGTTAAAAAGGTACTGATTAAATTAAACTGAGAGCTGGTGGTAAACCAAATAATGTGTTAGTGAAGGGAGAGGAGAATTTATAGAATTGGAAATCAGAAAATAACTTTTTTTCTTCAGGAGGTCATTAGTATTTAGAGAAAGCTATTTTCTGGAATTAATGGAGGCAGAGGTTCCTAGATTGCAAGGACTAAGATGTGAAGACAGTTTCTTGTAATGTGGAAGGTAGGTAAACTCTCAGAGATAGCATATGGTCTTTAAATGTGGGAAGAGACTTACGAAGGAAAACTAAAGAAAAACCAGTGTGCTGTCAAATGTGCACGTATCAAGGTGACCCTGGAGCCATGCCCTGGAATTGCTTACCTTGTCAGACAAGAAGGGCTCCAAATCCAGAGAGGCCATTGCAGCTAAAGACCGCTCCAGTGCACGGTGGCCACAAGGTTAGCGTACATGTACTAATTAAAGAATTAAAAGTTGCAGGGACAACAGGGGGATGATCTTGAGTCAGTTGAGTTTATATATTTGTTCCAGTTCAGCCTGCTTAAATTATTTATTTAGAAAGAAGAATTACTAAGCAAATCATTTATTTATTTTGGGTATTTTTATTTTATTTTATTTTAAAATTTATTTATATTGGGTATTACAGCTAAACCTTGAAATGTAAGATATTTAAAATGAAATCATTGCTCAGCTAAAATATATTATTTTCAAGTGTATTTTAAAAGACAATATACTTTCTTATAAAACCACTAATTATGAAACCAATGAAAATTGTAAGTAAAATCTGGCCTATATTTCTTGATGTCATTTCTGTCTCTTTAAGCAAGGTTGATAACAGAATTTACACAGTTCCAGCCCAGAGCTCCTGAAACAAGTCTCACTATTAGATCTAGTTCTCCATAGATAATCATAAGTAAATGTATTCTGAAATATTTATTGTAAGAAGCACAATAGTGGAATATATATTTCTTCTTCTTGTAATAGTAAACATTCCATTATTTTTTCCTAACAATTCATTTTTATTATTTTTATTTTTCCCCCAACAGTTTTATTGGCACATGAAGGAATAGAGAATTTACAGTCTATCAGTCAAGATTGAGCAGGCCAAGTAGAGCTAGCTAATTGCCAAATGGTAGTGTGAATAAATAATCGATTGTTAATGAACAAAATTCATGAAATTTTCCTTTAAATCCCAAGTTTTGAAACATACTGTACTTTTCTATTTTGTAGTGCCTCTACTTCTCATTCGGAGAATTCAGTGCACACAAAATCAGCTTCTGTCGTATCATCGGATTCCATTTCCACGTCTGCAGACAACTTTTCCCCTGATTTGAGGGTAAGTGTTGATTAAAGCATTGGACTGCTAACTGGAAGGTTTTGGTTCCAAAGCATCAGCTGCTTCACAGGAGAAAGATGAAGCTAGCTGCTTCCATCGAGATGAACCATCTCAGAAATGCTGTCCAGGGCTGCTGTGAGTTGGAATCAACTCAAGCCAGTGGGTTTGGTTTTTGGAATTGATATTCTTCTTATGTTCTGATGAAGTTCTTTGTGTTAGCTGTTTGTGGCCAATGCTGTTAATATTTGAATAATTTTTAATTAAACAAGAAATATTGATGCAATATTAGTCTTCAAGTCTAATACCCCAGAATAGTCAGCAGATTTGGAATTACTATGTGTGTGTAAAAGAAAAATGTATAATTCATTTCTAATTTTGATACCTTTTAAGTTCAAAATACAATGAACTTCTGTGTAGTATAAAAAGACTTGTGTATTGAATGATGGATTGTTAGAAGATTTGTAAGAGCCCCCCAATAAATTGATTAATTAAAAAAAATTGTGATTATGCCCATGATAATGGTGGCCAATAACAACTAACACTCATTGAACACTTAAGATTTGCCAAGGAGTATTCTAAGTACTATATATGAATTACCTTTTTAATACCTCTACCAATTCTGGAAGGTAGGTGCTACTATCACTGTTTCACAAGTGATAATGATTTATAGAGATATTAGGTACTAGACCCAAGGTCTTATCACTAATAAATTGTACTGCCAGTATTCTGACTTCCACATTTTAGTTCTGATCCAAGTTACTTCAACCCCATGCCGTACGACCTCCACGTACCATTGTAGTTTCTAAGTAGTCTGCTCTTAGAAGTTTATTTCTATGAAATTACCCACAACCCTGACATCTTATAAACATGTAGTCTATCGCATGTCTATTGAGTTTATATTTATTCTGATGTTATTTTTCAGGTATAATTAACCCAACCAGGTTTAAAAGAATAAAAACTCTGAATAAGTTTTAACAATATGGTCTAAATACTTCCAACCAAAAGCAAACTAGAGATTATTTAGAAATTAGAAAGTATGAAACAATGTTGAAAGTCTATCTGATATACTCATGATCTAACAAGGGCAGTATTGTCTCTATTCAGTTGGCAGTCAAGGGTAAAATGCTATGAACATGCTGTTTTTCTGGAGAACACAAAAAGTTTTAGACTTTAAAGCTAAGCATAATGCTGCTATTGTAATTTCTGTTATAAGTCATAGATATTTCCCTGTGATCATCATTTTATTACAGAAAAATCCTTTAGTCAAGGACGGCTGGTACAATTTAACAATTCCAGAATTCTTAAACTCTTATTTAGAAAGGAGCACACTAATACTTAATGTAAGGATTGCCCTTGCATTAAAATATTTAAATACTACAAGCATTCCCATTGAAGAACATGATAAAGATGCCTATTATCATACCCTGGTAGTTGCTCATTTTTTACAAGTATTTTCTAGTTTAATAAGGTAAAAAAATAAACAAGGGGTATGGTAGTAGTTAGATAATTTTATGTCAACTTGAAGATGTGTGAAAGTCAGGGGTGGAGTCAACCCTGTCGGGTTGCAGCGTGATGACTCCTTGATGCTATAAGAGTATGAGACCCTGGGGATTGCGCACCCTGCCCCCTCCCACTTCTTCTTGCTGGCCACCCAGAGAGCTGCCAGGTCCCTGTCATGTGTCTACTGCCTTTGGATCCACGTAACTGCACCCACCAATCTCTGATCTTCCTGCGTTCTGGATCATTGCATGTGAATCTGAAGAGTGACCTATGGACTAGTATCGGACTTATGGACTTGTGTTTGACTGGGCTGGGATGCTTTCTTGATATTGTTTATAATTACTTATATACTTGATATTATAATTACTTTTTAATATAAAGCTCTTTCTTACACATATATGAGTGTCACTGGTGTTTTTCCCTCTGGAGTTTGTAGTCAACCTGGCCTAACACAAGGGGCATGTTATTGAGGAAAAAAAATTAAAATCTATAAAAAAATTAAAACTATTAGAAACCAGAATTTAGTCAGGTGGCTGGTTATAAAATTGACACATAAGCCTCAACAGCTACTCATATAAAAACAGTTAATGCATATAAGGGAAAGAAAGGATCTGCGGTAATTAAAAATATATAATACGAAGGGATAAACTTAAGACTTTTACACAAACTATCTGAAGAAAACATTTAAAACTCTGTAGAGAGACTTCAATAAATAGAAAGACATAGCTTGTTTTTGGATAGAAAGGCTGTTCAGATCTTCTTCCTTACTCTAAATATGGTTACTGTAAAAAAAGAAATGATTTTTAAAATTTGACAAAGGAGTTCTCAAACTTGTAGGCAAATTTTGGAAACATTGTGAATGCCTTTCAATGGGATTATTGTTAGGTGCCTTTGAGTGAGTGCCGTCAAGTTGGGCATAGCGACTGTATCCACAAAAGAGTGAAACACTGCCTGGTCCTGCGCCATCCTTAGAGTTGTTCCTATGGTGGAACCCATTGTGGCAGCCTTTGTGTCAGTCTGTCTTGTTGAGGACTTTCTTCTTTTTCTCTGCCCCTCTAAGCATGATGTTCTTCTCCAGCTGGTCTCTCCTTACACATCCAGAGTATCTGAGATGAAGTCTTGCCATCGTTGCCTCCAAGGAGCATTCTGGCCATACTTCTTTCAAGATAGGTTTTTTTGTTCTTTTGGCAGCTCAAGGTACCTTGAATATTCTTTACCAGCACCATATTTCAAATGTGGTGATTGATGGGGGGGTTACCATTAAATAAAGTATTTATATCGGTTTAGTGGAATAGTATGTAATCATTGAAAAAGTGGATATGTGGATGTAAAAAGATGTGTAAGATCACTTAAACATCAAAGTATGGAACAGTGAATATAATAAGCTCTTATTTGCTGAGAGTGAGGGTGAAGGGTGAATGATGCTATGGATACATAAACAGATGATATTAATTAGGGGCAGGTAGCTACGAAACAGGAAGACATGTTGGGAGGCTATTTGAAAAATTCTAAGTGAAAGTTGATTAAGTGGCATGTACAGGTAATTATGTAGTACAAATGAATGGGCGGATTTTTTAAGAAAAATATATAGATATCATTGTCCATATACAAGGAGCCCTGAGGGTGCTGTTGGGCTACTAACCTCAAGGTCTGTGGTTCAAACCCACCAGCCGCTCCACAGGAGAAAGATGAGACTTATCTGTTCTGCTATAGCGTTATAGTCCCAGAAACCTTATATAGGATTGCCATGAGTCAGAATTACTTAGTGTCAGTGAGTAGTGGTGTTTCTACATATCTGTATCTCTCTATATAATATGTACAAAGCCGATGACTGTAGTTTACTTCTTCCCTTCCTTTGTGTAATTTGTTGATCCTTTGATCTTAGCTCGTGGGGTAATCCTAAAGTGCTCTTTAGTTGATTCCCCTCTTCCATGTGTTTCTCCTTTCAAAGTATGTAAGTGTCACCATCCTCAGCATTCTGGGCGTACTTCTTCCAAGACAGATATTTCTGCTCTTCTGGCAGTCCATGATACATTTAAAAATCTTCACCAACTCCATAATTCAAGTGCATCAGTTTTTCTGTTTTCCAAAATTTGTTTACCTTTACCATGTAGATGAAGTGATTGAAAATACATTGTCTTGGGTTAGGTACACCTTAGTCCTTAAAGTGATATCTTTGCTTGTTAACAATTAAAGAGGTCTTTTACAGCACATTTTCCCAGGGAATATTACGATTCCCTCCTTTTGTCGATGCTTTCAGGGACGTTCAGTATTTGGCCCATAGAATACTTCAATATTGCAATTGGAGGCTTGAATTTCTGTTTCAGTTCTTTTAGGTTAAGAAATGCTGACGTTATTCTCCCTTTCTGGCTTTCTAACTCTTAGGTCTTTGTACATTTTATTCTAATACATTGTCTTTCCTAGCAGCCCTTTGAAATATTTTCTTCAGCTACATACATGCTCATATCTTTCATTCACTTTAGCTATGTGTACAAGAGGAAGTTTCAGAGGCTCTTCTCCCATCCATTTTAGTAGCCCTTCCTTTTCCTGTCTTTTAAATGAATTTTTATAGTATGATATACTTGGTGTCGTCCCACAACTCTTCTTTTTATTGGTCAATAGTCAGTGCATAAAATCTGTTCTTGAAATTATCTCTACATTCACGTGGCATATACTCAAACTTTGTACTTTGACTCTTGAAGGTAAGGTATTAGTTTTCTTCAGCTTCAACCCGATTGAACTTACATATGAGCATTGATGGTCTGTTCTGCAGTCAGCTCCTGGCCTTGTCCTGAGAAAGGAGGAGCTTCTCCATCTTCTCTTCCACACACTTGATTTTTTGTTTTTCATCTTATGATATCCATATTAATCATCATTTCTGTGGTTGAAATAGGTGTTTCCAGTGAGTCAGTCATTGGCCTTGTAAAATTCTGTCATGTGATCTGCACCATTTCTCCTCCAATTCTAATCTCTTTCTTGGTCTCTACTTCTTTTTATCAATTGTTTACTGCTGCATTAGGATGCTGTTTTGATCAGAATTGTAATTTAGGTTAGTATAAGGGTCAAGGAAGCAGAGAAATGTGAGTTGTATAATAGAGTTAATGCTATATTAATTTTAAGAGACATAGGCTTTTAAAAAATTGAAGTCTTTTCAAGAAAGAGAAGGAGCTGGCATTTATTGAATTGCACTTTATTCCATGAATTAAGAATCAGCATAGAGAGACCTTCCCTGACCTCCTCTGGCTTTCCTATTGCTGCCAGGCAGAGATCAGACCTGGCTTTCCTATTGCTGCCAGGCAGATATCAGACCTGCCTTTCCTATTGCTGCCAGGCAGAGATCAGACCTGGCTTTCCTATTGCTGCCAGGCAGAGATCAGACCTGGCTTTCCTATTGCTGCCAGGCAGAGATCAGACCTGCCTTTCCTATTGCTGCCAGGCAGAGATCAGAC
>NW_022111321.1:5489473-5506746 GCF_000313985.2 Echinops telfairi | reverse complement strand
GTGGCACAGCTCCTCTGTTCTGTTGGTTTCTTTGTCTCCGCCTCTGGTCTCTGCCTGACACCTTTGCTCTATTGCTGGGGCCTCGGCCACTTCAGACAGAGATGTCGAATAGGCTCTTCTGACAGAGATGTCGAATAGGCTCTTCTTGGATGGCCTTGAGCTCTCCCTGCTTCTGAGGTGGCTTTGAGGTGTGGCTAGTTTCTTTCCGTAGACCATACCCCCAAGGAAACAAAGGGTGTGACTTGATTTACATCCTCTACTAAGGTTGAGACCTAAATCCCACCTTCATCTAGCCCATTAGTGGAGCAGAGAACTCCCTCAAAATGGGATTATAGTCTTAAGTATTCAAAAATAACAAGAACAACAAAAACTCACTACTATAGTAGACCCAATAGGGTAGGCTAGAACTGCCCCTGTGAGTTTCTGAGGCCCTCTATGGGTGCACAAAGCCTTTTCCTTCTCCCCATGGCAGACTGGTGATTGTGAACTGCTACCTACTAGCCCTTGTGTAACCCCTCTGCACCCAGGGCTCCTCAGCGACAGGTGTGCAGTCCAGAATTGGGTGGTACATCACATAAGGAATTACGGCTAGAAGGGTCTTATTAATTGACTACATGCCAATGTTTAATCTATTATTTATGTAGTAGTCTAGAACTTAATTGAATACTGGATTTTAAAACTCAAATTTGAAAACATTTTTCTTTCATGAAGTGATGCTTTCTAGACTGTTCCCCAGATGCTCATATCTTTCCTTATTGAAGTCGCAGTGATGATGTAATGTCGTCTAGCTCTTAGTAATATTGTGGTTTCAGCTGAAAACCAAATTGTCCTTGACTATGTTATAAAAAGAAAGGGCTTTCCTCTGCTTGGATTTGGATGTACTTTCAAATGTGGAGCCAGTGAGATCTATCCCAGATGCTTATCCGTGTCTCTCCTCTGTTCAGATATTTGTTTGTATGAGTCATTTGCCCACTGTGTGGTTTGTCAGTCAAGTTGTATAAAACATCGAAAAAAATAAAATCGATGTAAACAGGTTTGTTTTGTATGATTTTTAAGTAGAATTATCTGACCCATTATTATTATTATTTTTTAAGTATACAAAGAAAGTGAGAAGGATCATTTATAAGTTCTGCACTCATTTTTCCTCTTCTGGCCCGTTATTATTTTGTTTTTCAGGCTTCAGAGACATTCTTTCCTGTTTTTCTGACCATTCCGTGGTGAAAGCTGACTCATACACTTGCCAATATCCAGTTCATTATTGTAGACAAGGTTTCTAAATTTCCTTTATAGCAAGTTTCTGATGAGCGGAGGAGGAAGAGAGAGAAAGGGAGGGAGAGAAGGAGGTTAAGGTTACATGGAAAATTACTGAATTGCTGAGCAGTTTGAATATAGTTTGATGAAGTAGGCATGAAAGAAAACGGAAAAAAAAATTGGGAGAGGCAGGATTGGGAGAGAGGAAAACTAGGCTGCTTATATTGTAGGAATAAAAAAAAGAATTATACCTTTTAATTCTTTTCACCAGTAAGATTTTGATGATTAATTGACTTTTCTTGATAATAAGAAAATAACAAAAGTGCTGTACTATCAAAGGAGCAGATCTTGTATAATCTTAGCTATTTATATAGCCATAGCTCTGGATTCATTGGATATTGAATGATTTTGATAGCAAATTGGCAATATTGTTTTCACTCAACTATAAGAATAGAGTTTTGTGTATTCCAGGACATTTCTGTAGTTCTCCCACCTCATATAAGAGGATTATGTAACCTTCCCCCTGCCCCCTACTCAGAATGTTTATGTTAATAAGTAAAATCTTGGCATCTCAGTCCCCATGGCATGAAGGTAGGTTGTCCTGATGTTTCTGACTTGCCTCTCCTTTCTTCATTGAATCTCTGTTCTACTGACATCTGAAAGGCAGTTCACATCAAGTAAAAATCATTAGGTATTATTAAAAATAATTGTTCTATTTGTTCCATAAATATAGGATCAGATTTGATCACTTCTTCCATTAAATATGTCATACTTCTACTACTACACACAAGCTAGGATTTCCTAGTTTTCCCTAGATCTCTAAATTTATCTCCATCTCCTCTCATATTCATTCTGTGTACCTCTGACCGTGTCCTCTGCCTCCAGTGGGTCATGCTTTTTCTGTACGTGATTGGCCAGGCTTTTTACCTTTATCTTCCTGGTACTATAAAAAAAATTAAACACATAGAAAGTTGATAGGAAATTTTGATCTATCAAAATTCTACCATTAACATTTTATTCTACTTGGTTTTTTTTATTGCCTATCCTCTGTCATTACTTCCAAATGATTCTTAATGCATATCATTAAATAGAGTTAATTTTCATATTAACTTTTTAAATTACGGTAAAATATATTTTTCTATTTTGTTGTGTTCACCATTTAAAGTGTACAGTTTCATGCGATTAATTACATTCACCATGTTGTACACCATACCATTATCAATTTCCAAGTTTTTTTTATCATCCCAAAGAAACTCAGTACTCCTTAAGCAGTAGTTACCAATTTTTCTCTCCCTCAGCTCCTAACCACTAATAATTTTTCTCTATCCATTTGTCTATTCTAAATATATAAACAATCATAAAATATTTGCTTCTTTGACAACAGTGTCAAATGTGTCAATTTTCTCAAAAGAAATAATGGAAAATAAAGTCTGAAAGTATCCACTGATTTTAATAATGTGGAAGTTATGGGGAAGGGAACACATTTCCTAGAAGGTGTTGGCGGCAAAGGCAAAGTCTCAAAAGTTGAATAATTATTGAGAGGTGAAGAATAGGAGATGGGCTGCAGGTAATTTGTCCTATTTGCAGGGAAGGTCAAGAAGGGCTCCTAGCAGCTGCAGAAGGATGTATTTGCTGTTCATTGCTAGGCCATCGAGTCAGTTTCCTTTCACCATGGCCTATGTACAACAGAAGGAAACACCACCCAGTCCTGAGCCATCCTTACAATTGTGCTTGTGTTTGAACCTATTGTTGTAGCCACTGAGTCCAAGACTTCCCTCCTTTTCACTACCCCTCCACTTTACCAAGTGTGATGTCCTTCTCCAGGGCGGGTCTCTCCCAACAGTGTTTTAGAGTCTTGGCGAAGTCTCCCCATCCTTGTCTCTCAGGAGCATTTGGCTGTACTTTCTCCAAGACAGATATATTTCTTCAATCAAGACAGCCTCATCTCAGGCATGCTTCTTTCTCTCTGACCCTCAGCCTTGCAGCTCTGTGGCTTCTTGTCCTCTTACCCTACTTTAGCAATGTTACAAAGCTCTCTTAATAAGTATCAAAGGCACCCTACTGTGACAATTATCTTCTACCTGAAGCACTTAATTCTAGGTCTGTAGATTGCAAACCTATCACCACCAAGTGCCCAGAGACCTCTCTGCTAGCAAGCTCCTGCCGGAAGTCGAAGCCCCTGCTCACTGTGAGGGTCAGGAAGTCCCGTCTCTTGGTTCTGCTGCCTCTGCTGCAGCTGTTTTTGCTTCTTGCCATCTCTCATTGTCTCTGGTGTCACAGCTTTCGGTCTCCTGGCGAGAAGAGGTTCTCAGTACAGGATCCTGAGTCCAAAGGACACATTCCATTCCTGCCTTTTTTGGTGGCAATGAGATCTCCCATTCTGCCTCTGGGGTGGCTCATTTTAATTCTCGCAGGATGGCAAAACTGACTGACCAGTTTCCATATTAGGGTTCAGCAGACTTATTTACATCATCCCTTCCCCACAGAGGTGCTATGAACATTTAATTACATTATTAGCAAGCTGTCTAATCCCTGGTAGTCCTCATACACCTGACATTTGCATATTCTCCATAGCTATTTGTGGGAATTAAAAGATTGTGTTGAAAAGTGCCACAATTAAGTAATTCACTGTGAATATTTTTCCTCCTTAGCTCAGTGGCCATGTGGCTTAATGGAAAAGAAAATGGGTTTTAGTGTCAAAACGAACTATGATTTAAATTCAGACTCTGGTACTCTGTTAGTGATGCAATCTTGAATAAGTTAATTATCCATCTGGGTTTCTTTTTCCTTATCCACGAAATGGAAATAATAATACCTCCTCTATGACTATTACAGCATTCAATGAGAAAATGTGCTGAACATTTTCCATAGTACATGTTATAAATTAGACAATATATATTTTCTAGAAAACAGCAATTGTAGATGTTATACATGCCAACATGACTTATTTCAAAATTTGATTAAAAATAGTGTATGTGATGCTGTGTTATAATTTTAAATGAGAACAGACATACTTGGTTGATATTGAGTGAAAAATTAGCATTTGAATAAGAAATGTTTCTCTTTTTTTGTCTTTCCTCCCCCTTTTTCCAATCCAGGTCCTGAGGGAGTGTAACAAATTAGCAGAAATGGAGGAACCACCCTTGCTTCCAGGAGAAAATATTAAAGACATGGGTTTGTAAATTTTTTTGTTTGTTTAATTTCCTTCTCCGTTCGGACTGTACAGATGAGGCAGTACAGAAAATAGGCCCACAGTCAGCGAGCTCCCCTCCTGCCTGGCAGCCTTCATTACCTCTAGCCTTCCAGCCCCAGTGTGCTCGGCAAGCTGTCTGTAATGCTCCACTTGGACGACCAAGACACATACAAGTTGAATTCTGTGAAATGTGTTGTTATTTGAATGGCAGAACTGAGAGATTGTGTTGCATACGTAAGCATTGAATTGTCATGTTGAGCAAGTAATTCTCCTAAAACATATTCTCTCTTTATGGCTTCCTTTATGTTTTCTTATTTGTAATTAACCATGGTCATTTTTCGGATGAAAATAACTTCCTTTTCAGTGCTGAAACCCTGGTGGGGACTGAGCATGATAGTGGGACAGGAGGAAAATCAAGGGAAATAGAGGAAAGAGCTGAGAGGCAAAGGGCATTTATAGAGGTCTAGATAAAGATATGCACATATGCAAATATCTCTATATGAGGATGGGGAAATAGATCTATGTGCTTATATTTATAGGTGTAGTATTAAGGTAGCAGAAGGACATTGGGCCTCCACTCAAGTACTCCCTCAAAGCAAGAATATTTTCTTCTATCAAATTGGCATTCTATGATGCTCACCTTCCCGACACAACTGACAAAGCGGGTGCATAAGCAAATGTGGTGAAGAAAGCTGATGGTGCCCGGTTATCCAAAGATATAGCGTCTGGGGTCTTAAAAGCTTGAAGACAAACAAGCGGCCATCTAGCTCAGAAGCAACAAAGCCCACATGGAAGAACATATCAGCCTGTGTGATCACGAGGTGTCGAACAGATCACTGAAGACAAATGGGTGCATATAGGTACCTTTCTGTACACCTAAAGAACTAAGCATACATTTATAATATGAACTAGCCACTATAAACAAGCATTTAGGCTATTTCTTTTGTCCTAGTACTTTTACTTCACATCATTGGTGTGGATTACCTAGAAAATGTCCATGGAGTATGAAAAACAATGTAATATACTAGGAGAATAAAGCTAATGGTTTATGAGCCAAAGTAAAAACCAGTTTCATTTTTAAGAGTTTTAAGTGCTTAATTTTCCACAGGTGTTATTTTATTGTGTAAAAATAACACAAAGATGAACACTACACTTTAAATACCTTGTGTTATGGTTAAGCAATTGGTTGTTAATCAAAAGGTTAGCAGTTCGAAACTACTCGCCATTCCATGGGAGAAAGAGGTCACAGTCTCCGTTCATAAAGATAACAGCTTTGGAAGCCTGTTGATAGTTCTACTCTTCGAATTTAAATTTTAACTTCTTATCGGTTGGTGTGATGGATGTCTCTGGTTGCTCTCGACCTTGATTGAATGAATACCTCATCCATTTTTTTCCCCTGCCAGGCTGATGTATACTCGAGACTCTACTTTTGTTGAACTGCTTACTGAGGTTATAGCAAACAGTGTGGCATAACAATAATTATCATTATTGTAACCCAACTGTCTCATTTAATCACTCTTACAGTATTATTTTGAAACAGATGTTAACTGATTTCGAGCGATATGAGCAAACTAAGGTGTAGAGAGACTATCAAGCTAGTAAAATTAAAGACAGCTTTCTGATAATTTTCCCCCCTCTTCTAAACCTAAAGCCCTTGGGTTTCTACTGAAAAACTGTTTTTCATAAAAGGCTTTCTACCACGTAGTGTCTTCTGTTGAGCTCCCTTGCTGTAAATATCAACGCTGTGTTGGATTTCATCCTTGACACTTTTGCTTTTGTATATATTGTCTTTGGCTGACCATATCTGAATTAGTAGCCTCATCTATCATGTATATGCTGATGCGTCCAAAATTTGTTTCTGTGTCCTAGTACATACCTCTGTGTTAGTGCCGGTAGACTCGAGAAACAAATTCATAGGCACACATATATATATAAGAAAGAGGTTTATATAACAGAGCAATAGAATATTGAGAAAACGGCCCAGCCCAGTCCAAATCAAGTCCATAAGTCCGATATTATCCCATGTGTCCGATACCAATCTATAAAGTCCTCTTCTGACTCACAAAACACATGCAATAGTCCTGAATGCAGGAAGCTCACAGGCCAGTGGGTGGGAAGTCTTGTGGATCCAGAGGTGTTGTAATCATCTCAGCACTGGCAGAGGTCTCCACGTGGCTTCTCCAGCACCCAGGTCTGCATCACGGTGGGTCCATGTGGCTTCTCAGGGATGTCTTGGAGAGATTCAGCCTTGTCAGTAGAGAGTCTCCAAGGGAGTGAGGTGAGAGAGAGAGTCTCCCACCTCCCAGGGGGAAATACCAGAGATTCCAGAATCCTCAGGAGAAGGCCATGCCCATAGAGAGGCCTCATTGGCTATGTCAAGATTGACAGGCTAGATGCCACGCCTTTACTCTTAATCCTCAAATTGACACCAGATTATATAACTACCACAACCTCCTAGACACACATCTTTGCATCTTCTGTAAGAACCTTATGTATAACATCTCTAAATCTGAAATGATCTTTTCTAACCTTATATCTCTATTTGGATGCTGTGTGCTACTTGGGCACTTCTCTGATCTCGTTGCTGAATGGACTTTTCCTTCCTGTATTACTTAGAATATGGTTTTGTACCCCTTACTGCACAAATTGCATATTCTCATATATTAATTTTATATCTGTTTATTCCCATCCTCCACCTAGTTGTGTGTTCACTTCAAGGTCATTTTAGTATATCTCACAAAATCTATTATAGATCCCTCCTCTGCAGGCACAGTTAATATTTGAGAGGATGAATAAGTCTTTTGGTGCTGCTAGAAACATCATTTGTAAAGTTGACCCTGCTTTATGGCAACTGTACATACGTCAAATAGAACTGTAATCCATAGGGTTCTCAGTGGCTGATTTTTTAGAAGTAAATTGGCAAGCCTTTTATTGTGGGTGATGCAAAAGGTTAATGAAATGCTGGCCCATCAACCTCACCCCAAAATGCATTTCAGTTAGCTGCAAGTCACTAACCATTTGCATCACCCACAGTAAGTGACCTTATTGTCACTGTACAGTATTACCATTTCAAAATTTACAGGAATATCTAATGTGCTAGATTAAATATCCCAATTCAAAATCACCCATACAAACTTGATTTTTATGTCAAAAAATTTAAATTTAAATGAAAATATAAAGTATAAGGCTGGAGTAACTTTGTATATGTTGATTTATATGAAAAATATCTTTGATATTTAGTTAGCTTAATTTACAGCCACAGTTTAAATGTTTTCTTTAAAAATGAAAGCGTGTTCTGAACATCAGTAGAATAGGAAATAACAATTTTAGAAGTAGATGTAGCCCTAGTAAGTCCTTCCTTAGCACAGGGGCAGATATTAAACAGAATTTGTTAAATTAGTAGCTTAGTTTGAGATAGAAAGGCAGCATGATGTGGTGAAAAGAATTTGTGGTAAAAGGTACAGGATTCAGGTCTTAATCTTAGCAGTTAACGTTTTGGATGTTAAAGGAGGTACTCCAGTGGAACATAGTTTGTGGACTCTGAAGTGCTAGATCACCAACACTGATTGTTCACACTGTCATTTCTTCTGGTCGGTCTCCTAGGCACAATCTCCTTTATAGTTTGTATGAACTCTGCTGATGATAAACTCTATCTTCAGATTGATTTATCTGCCACCAACCAGCCTGAGGGGAAAAGTTAGGGGTTAGAACACAGTTGAACCCAATGATAATGATAATGACATAGTTGTAAACTCCGATATTTGTGTAAAACTCTATTTTAGAAGTGCTTTCATGTGTATTATTTCATGACTTTAGAGCAAGGAAAAGATACAGGAAAAAAAGTATTGGTCTACCATTGGTGTATTCTGTTGTGGAATGTAAAATAGAGCTGATTTAATGTAAAAATTCTTCAGAGCAAGAAAATGCGTGCAAGGCACAATTGTATATCTTTATATAGTGATGGGTTTATTTGGTTTTAAAAGTATCTCTTTAAATGAACTGCCCCGAAAAGTATTTACAGTAATGTAGTTCATACTCGAATATTCCTAGAGGGACTATTTTGAAGAGTAGACATGTTTGTTGAAAAAATTAGTCTCATTTCAGATTCCATACAAGGAAGTCATCCTTCAAAGTGATGAATAGGAAGCTAAGCCAGGAATTTGGAGTACCTTATTAAATTTATTTTATGGCCCTAAGTTTTCCCAAACACCTTTTGAAAGGAAGTTCTTAGAAATTGGTCATTCCAGAGTAGTGCATCTTACTTCCTTTGAGTGATAGTCCTTGAATTGTTGATTTGCACAATAATAATGTAGCAGAATTTATGAATATTTTAAGATATAAAACTTTATATATTAGTATTATGAACTCTGCCATATCAAATATTATTTTGGGCTAGTGATAGATGGCTGAATTATCTTATTTACCGTATATACTCGAGTATAAGCCAACCTGAGTATCAGTCTAGGCACCTGATTTTACCACAAAAACTGTATAAAAAATGTGCTGTAAAACTCGGCTTATACATGAGTGTGTTAGTCTGAGTACATTAGAGAAACAAATCCACAAAACCTCATATGTATAAGAGAGAGTTTCATATAAAGGGTAAGTGCGCATCAAGAAAACATCCCAACCCAGTGCTGCCCAAGCCCACAAGTCCAACATTAACCCATATGTCCAACACCAATCCACAAAGTCCTCCTCCATATCACAAAACAGGTGCAATGATGCCGACTGCAGGAGGAAAGCTGAGTCAGTGAATATGTAAGCATCTCAGCGCTGACAGGGGTCTCCACATGGCTACTCCAGCACCCAGGGCTGCATCGGGGTAGGTCCATGTGGCTTCTCCTCAGGGATGTCTTGTAGGAAGTGAGCTTTGCCAGCTGAAGCAGGGACCTGGCTAAGGCAGCTACACCCTGGTCCGACCATCAGAAAGCAAGAGACCCGAGAACTAGAAAGGCGAGGCTCACTGAGCCATTTATCTCTCCGCCCTTCAATTAACCCCACATGTGTTTATCGGCCAGGTTGGCACAATACACTTTAACTAGATCAACGAGTACATACGGTAATCAAGTAATTCCTGTTTTTAAGAACATAATATTGTTTAGATTGCTCACTTACCATTTCATGAAAGGTTACTAGTGAGTCTTTAGAAAGTTGTTTTGGCTAGGAATATAAGAGATTCTTATTAAAATACTATTTCTCTGAGAACATACACATTTCATGTACAGTACTTTCCCCAGAAATAAAATCTAAATAGTCAGAAGTTCCTGATGTTGATGTGTGTGTTTTGGGTATTGTATTTTTAGGGCAGTGTTGAAAAACTAGAAGGTGATCATAGGAAGACCAGCATATTAGTGAGAGAGCCCAGAAACTCTGCTAAGATCAACTGTGGCTGTGCCTTGTGATATGTAACCTCTGTTACCAAATGCCCCACCCTGACCCACCCCACCGCACCCGTTTTATCCAAGAGGAATAGTGGCCATCTTCGTTTTCTTCTGTTCCTTGTTAGGAAGAGATGTTCCTTTTCCTCATCAAACTCCGCCCCCATCTCCCCATGCCTTCCCCAGATTACTGCATGGTTAGATGCTTGGGATAGGCTTCTGAAGTCTGTAAGAATCATTGATTCTGTGACTTTTGAGCATAAAGTTAGATTAACAATCAGAATTTTATTAAGTTTTATTTGTGAAAAGATGAATGTAGTTTTTACTGATGTGTTGTGTGTAGTAAACTTTAAACTCTTTGCCTTTCCAGCCAAAGATGTGACTTATATATGTCCATTCACTGGTGCTGTAAGAGGAACTCTAACCGTCACAAATTACAGACTGTATTTCAAAAGCATGGAACGGGTAAGACTTGTTATTGAATTAGATTTTTGTATGTATGTCTGTATGTTTACAACAGTTTTGTTCATTTTTCATCCTTGTTAATGGAAGGATTTCTGGTAGGGTTTTTCTCAGCTATAATTATGCAGTATGTATTGCTCAGTTTTAATTAGCTGGTTTTCTTTTCCTTCCTTTAGGACCCTCCATTTGTTTTAGATGCTTCTCTTGGTGTTATAAGTAGAGTAGAAAAAATTGGTGGTGCTTCCAGTCGAGGTGAAAATTCTTATGGACTGGAAACCGTGTGTAAGGTAAATTTTACAATATAATTTTATTGTTTGAAATATGGTGTGTGTTTAGATACTGATTTCAGAAATATCAAATGAATTTAATATTAAGAAAGTCATTCTGGCAGAAGAAATAAATACCATTTATGAATAATAAAGAGAAATGTTAATGTATCATAAGTTAGATCTGACCTTTACTTTCGGCTCAAGTCAGCCTATATTCATATTGATATGATCACATATATTCATAGCATCATCTTTTCATATGGCCATAGTCAGTGTGCATAATACTATACAGGACGTAAAATACTTTCATGGCCATTGTTTCACTTGAGCCTGATAAAGAGTCTGAAGGTGTGACAGATACTATTACTTTTAATTTACAAATTAGAAACATGAGCCTCCAAACAATTAAAGCATAGTACTTTGTAGTGCATAGCTTGGATATGATGTAGTCATCATCATCTATCATTTCTGTTTCTAGCTTTCATGCTTTTTCTGCTTCTGAAACAATGGTGGGAAATTTTGATATTGTAGCCCTTCAATGTTTTCTTATCTACTGCCACTCTGTAAGTGCATTGTCTCATGAATGGAACTTAGATTATATTTGTTACATTTTTACCACTAAATCAAAGGCATTTAATGCTATATACTACTTCCACCATTCAATGTTATTGTGGTCTAATTGCACCTACACAAATCACGATTTGTGGTAAGATTTTTCTTTATTCCATTTCCTCTTCTGCCTGTTCCAAAAGTACAAGCACAGGCACATATGCAGTTTAAAATGCTGATAGAGTTCTTAGGTCAAAATCTGTTAAAAAAATTCTTCCTTAGAGATTTTGTGAATATAGTGTCGTGACTTTGTATTCATTTGTATGCTTTTCTATTATAGTTAAAAGGGCTCTGATGAATATATCTGTCAGACATGTGTCAAGCATTCTCTGTTCTCATCACTTTTCTTTAATTTAAAGTAAATAGAGTACAGAGTATAAGAAGGTAAGAGGAGAGCCATGAAATCTTATCATTTAAAATATAATTTTATTCTGTGGAATAAAATGATGATCAACAATTTTTAACACTTGTGGGGCCCCGCTATGGTAGTTTGGGAGCAATTCTGTGGTTAAGGGTGATTCTGAGTACTTCTTAGTTTTTAAAAATAGTAAAGCTGACATTCTAGTTTTGTATCAGATTTGTAATATGGTGAATTTCTTGCTCATATGCTTGTAGGTACAGTGGCTTCCTTTATATAAGAACAACGGGCTTGTATAGGGCATGTTTATCTACTGATTGGACTTAATATGGGAATTAATATATTCAATCTTGCCCTGATAAGTACTCCCTTGAAAGGCAAGAGAGTTATTTGCATTTGTGACATAGTGTTTGCCTTCTGCTTAATTTTTGATTATACCATATACACTCGTGTATAAGCCGAGTATTTCAGCACATTTTCAATGCAGTTTTTGTGGTAAGATTAGGTAGTATATAGGTACCTCAAGTTAGAATATGCTATCTAAATGTAGCAATGATTGCTGTAAGTAGTAAAGTGTCTGTTCAGTTTTATAGTGTGGGGAATAACAAAGCTATTTGAGTTCTGCCTATTGTAAAACATTTAAATTAAATGAATAGTCTTAAAATTATTTTTTTCAGACGTCAGACAGTGTAATATATGATAAAATAATAATTTATAAATTATCAAGGGTTCATGAGGGAGGGAGGAGCAGGGAGGAAGGGGAAAAAAATGAGGAGCTGATGCCAGGGGCTTAATGTTTTGAGAATGAAGAGGGCAATGAATGTCCAAATGTGCTTTACACAATTGATGTATGTATGGATTGTGATAAGAGTTGTATGAGCCCCTAATAAAATGATTTTAAAAAATTTAGTTGTTTTCTTTGAACTTTTTATTGTGAATTAGGTGATGGGGTTTTACTTATTGGGTCATAATTTTTACATTCTACATCTCAGCCTTCAGTGGCTTGCTCTGTTCCTTCCCACTGCACTTGCTTGATCCAACTCCCTCTTGTAGTATGTTACTGTTCCCATCACCAAAGTTAACATATATCTGTAATACAGTGTTTCCCTTTCTACCGTTGCTCTCATTCCTAGTAACCATCAAATTGTTTCTTTTGGCATAAAAACATACATACAAGGGATACTCCCCACAAAAGAGAAGAAAAAGCTCCACTGGGCAGAGCTTTCATACTATACATTTTTCCTGCTAGGAGAGGATTCATCAAATCGCTCTGAGTTGGTGCACCCAGTGGCATTGCCTGGGAAGGTTCTCTGTGGTCACAGTGAATTTTTTCATAAAAGCAGTTTTGCTTCAACCACCTTTTTTGTGATGGTCTACTTAAGAGAACAGTATGCGACTCTGAAATTTTGTTTCCTGCCCTGGGAAGCACTGTAGAAACTGTTGTGATGTTGAACACAGCTTACAAGGACAGCTCTATGGGAAAAATTTAAGTGTGCGAGTGGTTTTCTTGTTTCAAAAAAGGTGAAATGTCAATCGATGACAAAGCTTGTTCTGAACATCCATGAACTTCCCAAAGGGACGAGAGTGTCAACAAGATTGGTGCCCTTGTGCTCAAAGACCAACGAGGGACCATTGAAAAGATGGAGAAGTTATTGGGACTATCTTGGAGCTCGGTTCAGAGAATTTTAATGAAAGATTTGGGAATGAGGAGTCGCTGCAAAATTTGAGCCTCGGGTCCTGACTGACCAGGGAAAAGAGTGTCAACTGGAAGCATGCTGTGCTTTGAAAGAACAGCTCCAAAGTGATCCAGACTTATTTCCAAGGTCATAACTGGTGACAAGACATGGTGGTATTCTTATGACCCTGAAAATAAATATCAGTCAACTCAGTGGAAGAAACCGTCATCACCTTGCCCCCCCAAAGTTCATCAAGTGAAATCAAAGATCAAGACAATGCTTATTGTTTTTTTGATGTGAAGTGGGTAGCGCATTTGGAGTTAGTTCCACCAAATCAGACTGTTAATCAAGCTTTCTATTTAGAGCAGTGGTTCTCAACCTTCCTAAAGCTGCTACCTTTTAATACAGTTCCTTACACTGTGGTGACCCCCCTCAGCCATAAAATTATTTTCGTTGCTACTTCATCACTGTCATTTTGCTACTGTTATGAATCAGGCGACCCCGGTGAAAGGGGTCGTGACCCGCAGCTTGAGAACTGCTGATTTAGCGGTTCTGAAAAGATTACATTATGTAACAGTGTGCCACAAAAACCGCTTGACTTGTGGCAGATGGGGGACTGGTTTTGCCACCACGACAATGCACATGCTCACGGAGCCATCTCAGTGCACCAGTTTTTGGCCCCATGCACCAGACTCACCTGACCTGGCTCCGTATGACTTCTTTTTGTTTCCATGAATGAAGAGGGACGAAAGGATAGTGATTTTATGATGTGGAAGAGGTGAAGAAAATAAGGGAGGTGTTGTCAGCCATCCAAACAGATGAATTTGAAAAATGTTTCCAAAAATGGAATTGCAGATTTGACAAATGTATTAAGTGTAATGGAGAGTACCTTGAAGGTGATAAGGCTGTTTTGCAAAAAAAATTTAACTATATAGCTTTGAAAAAAATTCTGTTTTTTGGGGGGGCTACCCCCTCCTATGTAATCAGCCATATATATGATAATTTGTGTGTTGGTGAGGTGATTAGCTTCACTCAGCATAATGACCATGTCATGAGGTGTTTTATAGTTTCATTATTATTCTTTAACAGTGCATAGTACTCTTGTGTATATGTAGCAAAGTTTACTTATCTATTGTTTCCACGAGTGGGCATTTAGGCTATTTCTATACCCTTACTATTATGTTTAGTGGTGCCATGGACATGAGTATGATTTTATCTGGTCGTGGTGTATTCTTTATTTCTAAGGGGCATATACCATTCGCACTATTGCTGGGTCATGTGGTACTTCTGTTCCCAGTTCAGTTGTTTGAGGAAGTACCATATAACATCAACAGTCTAGTAGCAGGAAGCTTTATGGGGTGAACGTCCGATGTAAATGAGTCCTGGGAGGGGAACTCTCAAACTCACTGACTATGAGTCAATTCCAACTCCTAATGACCCTTGAAGAAGGGTAGTACTTCCCCTGTGTGTTTGCAATACTGTAAATCTTTACAGGCGTAGAAAGCCTCATCTTTTCACCAACGAGGGCATAGTGTGTAAGAGAATAATTACCAAATATAGTGGGAATGGAGACACATATGACAGAAAATGGGCTTACTCATTAAAAAAAAGAAAAAAAAGAAAACATTGATAGTGTGTGTCTACCATCATATTCACATATAATACTTCTCGAGTGCTATATTAAATGCTACCTAAATGCTATATTAAAGTGTTTTGTCTCTTTTTTTTTTCACAATAAGTCATCATAAAATACCCTGCCTCCAGGATCCATTGTGTGATTTATTTTTGTATCCTACATTAATAAGCCTTAATCTTTTATGTAATAATTTTAAGTAATCTTGATTGACTAAAGTAATAAATCTTTCCTAGGATATCCGGAATTTAAGGTTTGCTCATAAGCCAGAGGGGCGAACAAGAAGGTCCATATTTGAGAATCTAATGAAGTATGCATTCCCTGTCTCTAATAACCTGGTAAAGTCTTATTACTTTTCCTGCTTTTCCCCTTAAGCAATTGTGTCATTTAGGTTTGTTTAATCTAGTGTTTGGGGCCAATTTATTCAGGTATAAAAATTTGAGGAAGCCAGACTTGCTGATTTTTGAGGCTTGTGCCCACTCTTATATTCTATAATTCTATGACTCTCCTGTCTACGGTACATGTAGTTCTTTATTAACTCAAAAAACTCACTGCTTTCGAATTGATTCCCACTCAAAATGACCTTATAGTACCAGAAAAACTGTCCTTTGGGTTTCTAAGACTATTTATGGGCTAGAAAGCCTTCTGTAGAGTAGCTTGTGGCTCTGAACTCGTGGTTAGAAGTCCAAACCCTAGCCTTTGTGCCAGCATGGCTTCTGTTTGGATTTGAAATCTCCTTTGCCATTGGGATCTTAGAATAAAGGTGAACATTTTTGGAACAAAGTGAAAGGAAGAAATTTCTGGATTCCTGCTGTGTGCTATTAACAATGTTAAACTCACACATTTACAATTTATAATTTTAAATGCCACTATAACTCTGTGGTGACAGTAATTTCATTTATCCCCATTTAGAGAGGAAACTAGAATATAGTAAGCTGTTAACTCAGAGGAAATAGAGCGTAGCACTGAGCCTCAACACTGAGCCTCTTTTGACATCAGTTTCTCAATGTTTTACATCATAGTTTTTATGTATAAAAAATTGGTCACTTTATTTATTTATTTATTTTTCTTTTTTAACATTTTATTAGGGGCTCATACAACTGTTATCCCAATTCATACACACATCAATTGTGTAAAGCGCATTTGTACATCGTTTCTCAAAACATTTTCTCTCCATTTAAACCCCCGACATTAGGTCCTCATTTTTCCCCTCCCTCCCCCTCCCCCCTCCCGCATGAGCCCTTCATAGTTTATAAATGGGTATTTTGTCATATCTTGCCCTGTCCGACGTCTCCCTTCATCCATCCACTTTTTGGTTGTCTGTCCCCCAGGGAGGAGGTCACACACAGTTCCATGTAATCGGTTCCCTCTTTCCTATCCATTCTCCCTTTACTCTCCCTGTTTTGCCACTCACACCACTGGTCCTATAGGGCTCATCCGTCCTGGATTCCCTGTATTTTCAGTTCCTATCTGTAAAAAATTGGTCACTTTAAATGAGTTTTGTGAGTACCCAGATTATAAATTACATGCTAAAATTTAAAAGGTTCTTTCATACTTAAGAATGTATAACAGAAACTTCAAAGTTGCTTACCTGCTGATTTCTGTATTGTCTTAGTTGTACAATTTATTTTTGAGAATCAAATTTAGAACAGCTACCAAAGTTAGCGGAAAAGATATTTTGAAATTTGGTGAACTCTTGGGTGGTGAGTCTCTGAGTTTCAGTATATATTTGAATAATATTTCCAAAAACAAATAAAAATAAATGTTTCAAAATTGTAAAACAAAACTAAAATAGCAAGTCACTCATAGATAAGAATATGAAAACTTTGTGTCTGATAAAGATGCTAAGGCATTTAAAAAAGTTTGCAGAAAACTGGAATTAAAAGTTAATGAAATTTTTTCCACAACCTTTTTGAAAGCCTTGTGTTTCGGATACCTTACTTAGCTATTAACACTATGCTTTTTTTTAAAGCCTCTCTTTGCTTTTGAATACAAAGAAGTATTCTCTGAAAATGGGTGGAAGGTATATGATCCTCTTTTAGAGCACAGACGGCAGGTATGTACTTCGCTTTTTGTTTTTTGCTTTCTTTAATTTTAGTAGTCTTATGTTCTTGTTACAGACATGTAATGAGAAGAAAGCAGTTTTCTCTGGTTTAAATTTTCTTTAAAATTGTTTTTGTATTTTAAATGTAGGCTTATCTGGATTGTTTGGCTTTTAGTTTCTGTTGAGCAGTGTTTCAGAATATGTTAAAACTTTTTTATGAATTCTTAACATTCTGTGAGTACATGAGTTTATTGTTTAAAATGTTTTAGCATTTTTATAAATGAAAATAGAGTTGAGTATATGAGGGGGTACCCAAAAAAACTGGAATATTTTTTCAAAACTATGTATTTAAATTTGTCTACAAATCAACCATATCACCTTCAAAGTATTCTCCATT
>NW_022111321.1:5486521-5489282 GCF_000313985.2 Echinops telfairi | reverse complement strand
TTTTTTTTGCCCAAAACTGCTGTACTGAGACGGCTGCGTGAGCAGGTACATTGTTGGCGTGGCAAAACTAATTTCCCATCTGCCAAAAATCAGGACTTTTTGGTGACACACTGTTATGCAATCTTTTCAGAACCTCTGAATAGAAGACTTGCTTAACAGTCTGACCTGGTAGAACTAACTCCAAATACACTAGCCCCCTCACATAAAAAACAAAACAAAACAATGAGCATGGTCTTGATCTTTGATATCACATGATGAGCTTTTTCTGGGCGAGATGTTGATGGCGTGTCTTCCACTGGCTTGATTGATGTTTGCCTTCAGGGTCTTAAGAATAGCACTATGTCGCCTCACCAGTGTTGACCTTGGAAGAATCTGGGTCACTTTGGAGCTATTCTTTCAAAGCACAGTATTTTTCCAGTTGACATTCTTTATCCTGGTCAGTCAGAACCTGAGGCACAAATTTCGGAGCCTCCCTTCTCATTCCCAAATCTTTCATTAAAATTCTCTGAACCAAGCTCTAAGATAGTCCTGATAACTTCCCTATCTCTTCAATGGTCCCTTGTTGCTATTTGAGCACAAGTGCACTAATTTTGTTGACACTTTAATCCATTCAGGAAGTACATTTGGGATGTAACGAGCTTTGTCATTAATAGACACTTCACCTTTTTTGAAACAAGAAAACCACTCGTACACTTGAGCTTTTCCCATAGTGCTGCCCTGTAAGCTGCTTTCAACATCACAACAGTTTCTGTGGCATTTTCCCCAAGCAGGAAACAAAATTCCACAGCTGCACATGGTTCTCTTAAATCAGCCGTCACAAAAAAGGAGGTTCGAGCAGAACTGCTTTTATGAAAAAATTCACTGTGACCAGAGAGAACCTTCCCCAGCAACGCCACCGGGTGCACTAGCCCAGTGCGGTTTGATTGACGCTGACCTAGGAGGGAAAAATGCATACTATTAAAGCCCCACCCAGCAGAGCTTTTTTCAGTTTTTTTGGGGGGTACCCCCTCGTATATACTGTCACACCAAACTCCCTGCCATGGAGTCAATGCTAACTCAGAGTGACTCCCCCTGTGAATTTCTAAGACCCTAACTGTTGACAAGAAAGCTGCTGGTGGTTTCAAACTGCTGACCATGCAGATGGTAGCCCAATTATAACCACTATGCCACCAGGGTTCCTTTGTGTATAGATAGGACTTATATTTTTATGTTTATTTAACATTCATTACTTAGATTTTTCCTTAGATGGGTTTCCGGTTTCGGGTGTTGTATAATTTAATTCCGAAAAATATACAGATAGTTCTGTTATGTGTAACTTAACTCCATATTAAATTTTGTAAGCTTGACATCTTAACAGGATTCATGTACTGTACTCTGTATTGTGTTAAGAATAGCATTGATTTGGTTTGGTCATTAACCATTGTGGGATTGCTCCCTCTATATTTTAATATGAAGTAATATCTAGTATGTTATTCTCCAAGGGGACTTAAAAACATGTGAATATATATTGTTTAATTCCATTTTTGAAGCCTCCTAATATATGTAATAACTATCTCCCAAGTGATCTCAACAGTACTTTGCTTACAGTATCTTAAATGTTACTCTACTGCTTTTTAGCCTTAAGGTTTCTACTAAGATGTCAGCATTTAATCTTACTGTAACTCATTTATATGAGGAAACTTCAAATGTTTATGGAAAATGGCATTAAAAGATAATGGAATTTTTCTACCGACTTTTCAAGTCCTCATACATGATGATTCATTTCTCTTTTGCTGCTTTCAAGATTCTTTTTCTTCATATTTTGAGAATTTCATTATAATGTGTCGGTGGGTTTATCATAGTTGGAATTCTCTGAGCTTCTTAGGTGGATAGATTTTTGTATTTCATCAAATTTGGGGATGGGGGGGTACCAATATTAGTTTTTTAACTGCTCTTTCTGCTCCTTCCTTTTCCTGAGAAACTATCATGCATATCATGGTACTTTAATGTTATCCCACAAGCACCTTAGGCTCTGTGCTCATTTTTTTTTTTAAATCACTTTATTGGGGGCTCGTCCAACTCTTACTACAATCCATACATCCATCCATTGTGTCAAGCACATTTGTACATTTGTGGCCATCATCATTTTAAAAACATTTTCTTTCTACTTAAGCCTTTGGTATCAACTCCTCACTTTTCCGACTCTCTCCCTCATGAACCCTTGACAATATATAAATTATTATTATTTTTTCATGTCTTGCACTGACCAGTGTCTCCCTTCACCCACTTTCCTATTGTCCACCCCCCTGGGAGAGGGTTGTAGGTAGATCATTGTGATCGGTTTTCCCTTCTCTCCCCACCTTTCCCTTACCCTCCTGGTATGGCTACTCTCAATCTTGGTCCTGAGGGGTTTATCTATCCTGGATTCCCTGTGTTTCCAGCTCTTTATGTGTGTGTGTGTTTACAGCTCTTACCTGTGTACCCATGTATATACTGTGGTATAGCCAGATTTGTAAGGTAGAATTGGGTCATGATAGTGGGGGAGAAGAAGCACTAAAGAACTAGAGGAAAGTTGTATGTTTCATTGGTGCTATACTGCACCCTGACTGGCTTGCCTCCTCTCTGCGATCCTTCTTCAAGGGGATTACCAGTTGTCTAGAGATGGGATTTGGGTCTCAACTCCACACTCCCCATCATTCACAATGATATAATTTTTTTGTTCTGGGTCTTTGATGCCTGATACCTAATCTTATCGACACCTCGTGATCACACAGGCTGGTGT
>NW_022111321.1:5484891-5485993 GCF_000313985.2 Echinops telfairi | reverse complement strand
CCTTGTCCATAGATTTGTTAGCACCCACTTCCTTTCCCCCGCCTCCCCCTCTCTCCTGTCCCCCCGGAGCCATTGGTCCCATTGTTTTCTTCTCTGGATTGTTTATATCTCTGTTCTTTTTTTATTGCTCTTTGGAATCTATAATTTTAATTTTCCTAGCTTCAAACTCATCAGTGTTTTACCTGTCCAAATGTGATGTTGAAGTGAATATTTTTATTTTAGTTATTGGACCTTTTAGCTCCTGAATTTGTTTGGTTTCTTTTGTAATGTCTATCTCTATATTGATATTTTCTTTATATTATTATTTTGATTTTACTGATTTCCATTAGTCTTATGTGTTTCCTTGATGGCAATTCAATTACATGTAAAGTAGTACAGTGTAACATGGTACTCTGGAAAACCTAAGGATTCATGTGTTTTAAAGGTTGTTTTAAGTCTTGCTCTTTTCTGTTAATCTTTTTTCCCTATTTTTTCCTTTTATGTTTTAGATTAACAACGTTCTTATGTGCACTCTCTTGTAGGAGTGAAAATGTACTTTCACGGTGTAAGTGGTAACTATGTATAGGATATTCTGGTGGACACTTGGTACCGACTTGTCAAAATATTTATGTAGATGAATGACAGTCATCTAATCAAGTTGAATGAGTTTTCTTTCCCTTTAAGACAGGGAGCATTTACAGTTTTCCTACTTCCTTTCCCCTGGCATATTCATAGAACAGACGCAGCGCTGAAACAATATTTAATCCATTCACATATGATTAGATGCTAAAATGAACACAGAAATCCCTGCATTAGCATTTCTAATCTGAAAGGCTTGACTGCCACAGGCAGACAATAACTTTGAGACATGGGCACTAGAGATGAGAGAGGTTGAATAGAACGGCTTTTCTTTTGGTACCTTTTAATATTTTAATTACGTAGTAATTTGTCTTGTCTTATTTTGCATGTAGGGAATTCCTAATGAAAGCTGGAGAATAACGAAGATAAATGAACGGTATGAGCTGTGTGATACCTACCCCGCCCTCTTGGTTGTGCCAGCAAACATTCCTGACGAAGAATTAAAGAGAGTAGCATCCTTCAGATCAAGGGGCCGTATCCCAGT
>NW_022111321.1:5470637-5483785 GCF_000313985.2 Echinops telfairi | reverse complement strand
GTTTTATCATGGATTCATCCTGAAAGTCAAGCCACAATCACTCGATGTAGCCAGCCTATGGTGGGAGTAAGTGGGAAGCGCAGTAAAGAAGATGAAAAGTACCTTCAAGCTATCATGGATTCCAATGCCCAATCTCATAAAATCTTCATATTTGATGCCCGGCCCAGTGTTAATGCTGTTGCCAATAAGGTGAGATTGTCTCACTTTCAGTAATTAAGCTTGCAGTGACAAGTTTCATGAATCAGTTGAGCTTGGCTGGGGCCACAGTGTAATGGAAAGAGCTCAGGCTTTCGAAGGATAAAGATGTAGGTTCTAATCCTAGCTTTCCTATTGGATGGTTTTGTGACTTCATTAGTTATTCAGTCCATTTAGATGTTAATCGCTCATTAAAAAACTCTAAATAGCAATAATTGTCAAGGTTGTTTTAGGAGCAAAAAATTATCTAATACAAACTGTTACATAATATAAACATACCTAAATCCAAACCTAATGCTGTAGAATTCATTCCAACTCATAGCAACCCTGTTGGATGGATTAGAACTGCCCCATAAAGTTTATAAGGCTGTAAATCTTTTATTTATTTTTGAATTTATTTTTATCATTTATTGGAGGGCTTTTACAAATATTCTGACAATCCGTCATTCAGTTGTATTAAGCACACTTGTACATATGTTGCCATCAACATTTCCAGAACATTTCCTTTCTACTTGAGCCCTTGGTGTCAAAAAGCTCCTCTTATTTCCCCTCCCTCCTCCACCCTCTCCTCCTCATGATTCTTTGATCAGTTATATATTTTTGTTCTTATTTCATGTCTTTCACTGTCCATTGTCACTCTTCATCCACATTTCTAATATTCATCCCCCTATGGCATGGGCTATACATCCAACTTTGTGATGGGTTTACCTTTTCTCCCCCTTCCCTCTCTCCCTCCCACGCCCCCACCACCCCTTTACCTCATGTTATCACTACTGTTCCTGAGGGGTTTATCTGTCCTGAATTCCATGTGTTGAGAGCTCTTATCTGTACCAATGTGTGTACTCTCGTCTAGCCGGATTTATAGGTAGAACTGTGTCATTGTAGTGTGGGGGAGGAAGCATTCAGGAACTAGAGGAATGATGTGTGTTTTGTCAGTGCTGTACTGCACCCTGGTTGAATTATCACTTCCATGTAACCCTTTATGGGGGGGGGCTGCCCAATTGTCTACAGATGGACTTTTGGGTTTCCATTCCAACCCTCCTCTTTAACATCGATATAATTGTTTATTTTGGATCTTTTGATTCTGGATACTGATCCTGTTGACACCTCATGATCACACAGGCTAGTGTGCTTCTTCCATGTGGGCTTATTTGCTTCCCGGGTAGATGGCCACTTATTTAGCTTTAAGACCTTTACAACCCCAGATGCTGTATCTCTTGATAGCTGGGCACTGTCCACTTTCTTCACCACGTTTGCTTATGTACCCATTTGGTCTTCAGTGATCTTGTTGGGAAGGTGAGTATCAAAGAGTGCCTGGTTATTAGAACAAAGCGTTCTTGTGTTTAAGGTTAGGTGACCAGATTTTAACATTGGTAAAGTGGGACACCATTGATAAAACTCATATCCTGGCAAAATAGCCACATGGCAGCTGAAAACCGTATACCCTAGCTTGTTGTGAATGCTTTCCAAAAATCGGGACTTGTTTAAAATGCCAAGGGACGCAGGAAAAATTGTTAAAAATCTGGACGTCTGGTCACCTTAGTTTAGGGAGGCCTTTAGTAGAGACCCAAAGTCCATCTGCTATCTTAATACTTTAACATATAAATATATGGATGTTGACCTCAATCCCTTTCATTATAAATGAATATATTTAATAATGTAAATCTTGACAGAAAGAGACTGCCACATCCTTTTTCATGGAGCAGCTGGGAGCTTCAAACCACTGCAACCACTGTCCCATCAGGACCCCTTAGCCATGTGCTTAGTGACACATCAAATTATTCCTAATTATTCGTATATTTCTCCCTTCTCCAAATGCAATAATGACTTGAGCTTGTGTTTGCACAGTACTAATGAGTAAGAATAGCAAAACAGTGTTCTCACTGACAAGTCACTACTGACTTCTTCCCATCTGTATGAATTCTTCAGTCTTTGAAGAACTTGTAGTTAACTATAGTAATATTTCTGATTTCTGCTGTAGAATAGATATTTGCATTGTGCCTAGAAATTTGGATTAACTTGATACTGTCTAGCAAAACAAAAAAGAATAACATTTTGAAAAACATATCTTTGTTTTTACCACCACTAAGCAATGTTTATATTGTCTTTTAACTGCCATTTTAGTTTCATTTTCCATGAACGTTTAGAAGCCCCTTTGCTCATACTTATGCATTGAAGAAGAAAACGTTTTAAGCATTCCAGTGAAAGCCCTATAGCTGAGAGAAACCCCTTTGAATCTTGTTACACTTCCAGATTTGTGTGTATGCATACACATAAATTTGTAACAAAAGTGGCATCATTTTAACTTCCTCTTTTTAATTCATACTACATGCCATAAGGTCAGTAAGTACTCATCTACAACATAAATTATTCATTCACTAATCAAAGCCACCATTGTTGGATATTTAGATTGGTTGTGATGTTATTGCTATTATCAACAATATTGGATGATTGTTCTTTTAATTAAATTTCAGAGCATTTACCTAGTTACTTTCATCCTGCTTAGCTTTTTCAAATCATTGGGCAATGCAGACTTTCCCTATTAAATTGTAAATATTCCTCCTTATAGGACCTGGGAGGGATGTGGCATTCTAAACCATTATCAGTTTAATGCTTTAGTTACAGGGCATAATGTGTGTGTAAAGCACATTGCCCACGGTTAGTTTGTATTTTTCCAGTAATTGTTAGTTTTCCTCCCTAAGATTTACAGTACCGTGTGAATGAACAGGAATGAGCTTTAGTATTGTTTTCAGGGAGAGAGGAATAGAGAGTAGAAAACGACCTTATATCCTGTTACATATGTGTTTACCATGGCTTGTGCGCCTGAGAATATGTCAGGTGATGTAGGAATACACTCTCTCTCAGCTTGGACAGAGCTCCTGATGCCATGGCAGAGGTGGGGAATTTGGCCGAGGACATTGTTCAGGTGGTGGAACATACTGGCAAATGACCAGAGAGAAATGAGCGCAGGCAGTTTCAGAATGCCTAAAAGCAAGATCACCAGCCAGTGAGTTGGATAAAAGGAGAGAAAGTGTGAGCTGGTTGTGGAGGAAAAACATGGCTGCTGCTGACTTTAGTTGACTCTTTTTGGTCGTGATGCTGGAGACCCTTTCCCCCCACCCTGTGGACATTTGACTTGGAAACAAAGAGACACTTTTCAGACCCAGTCAGGATGCCCGTGGAGGGAGAACTAAAGCATGTTCATGGAAGTGTTCTGTGACAGCTACGGAACACTCCGAGAGGGCTGTGTGGATGTCTGTTGAAGGCGATATTCCAGTTGGTTGAGAGAGTAAGCACCAGATCTTGGGTCAGCAAGGAGTTGCTATTATAACACACTGGAGGAGATGATTATTAGGTTTATTGCGCCTTAAAACTTTGTAGTTCGGGATACCAAAGAGGAAGAAAGAAGCTTATCTATTCTGTTCTGGATTTTAGCGTAATTTGCCATATTTATTGCAGTATATCAAGAAATGGCAAATTCAAAGCTTGTTATTTACTCACTAATGGAATTAAAAACGAGTGTGGTCCAGAAAATAAATAAAAAAAGAAAATGACCTGTAGTGAAATGTTGTATTCTACAACCTTCTTTGAAAGAAATTATTCACAAACATATTTCACTACGGATATCTCTTCATTGTTAATTTGCATAAGTATGCATCCTTGTTTTAAAAAAAGTGTGTACCCCTGTATTAAGACATTTTTAATAACAAAGCATTATGCATAACGAATGTTCTTTTGACTTCATGCCCACATCCAAGGTTAAAACTGCTAGTCACCACCCTTTATCAAAATGACTTTGTAGCCCACTGAAAGTAACCACTGCCTACTTTCAAGGTGCTCTTTCCTTTATTTATCTTTATATATTCAGTGCCATAGTGCACACCCCTAGATTCTGTTGTTGAGTATTCCCTTCCTCTCTCTTTCTTCATGGTAATTTTTATTTGTACAGTATCCTATCGTCTGAATTTTGCTAATCACATGTTCGTGATATGGTTACCTTTCTTCTATCCTCTGTACTTCCTTCAAATTTAACAGATAAATCCAGAGCATCATTTGTAATTTGGTTCAATTCTGGGCAAGACTGTAGGTTCTGCAGTCTAGGTTGTGTATAGGATTGCTATGAGCCAGAACCTAACAACAACATGGGTGGCACAAAGGAGCCCTTGTGGTGCACTGATTAAGTGCTTAGCTGATAACCAGAAGTTTAGTGGTTTGAATCCAGCAGCCATTCTGCAGGAGAAAGATGTGGCGTTTGCTTCTATAAAAAGTGTAGCTTTGTAAACCCTATAGAGCAGTTCAGTTCTGTCTCATAGGGTTACTAGAGTAAAAATTAACTTAATCAGAAATTTGGTTCTTGTGGCTGGTATAGTTGATATATCAGGAGGCACATCTGAAATGCCTAGTTGAGTTTCCCTTTTGGAATATTAACAGCTGTATTCGTTGAGAAGGCTGAAAAAATCGTGATACTCTTATTTCATGATCGCCCGCTGAAGCTAATAGCTGAACTCTTTCTATAACCTCTTTCTATAAAGAGGCACTTCATTTTATCTATATTTTCATTAACCAATGAAAGAAAAAATAGGATGTAAGGAAAATGGGATAAATGCTTGATTCTTTCCCCTGATTTATGAATTTCCCAATTAAAAAATGTACTCCCTGTTATCCCTAGAAGATGACAAAATTTTTAAAGTATTGTTAGGAACCAATGCATTTGAACATATTTGATATTTTCTAACTGTTGCAAATATTTCATTTTTGAAGTTAAATTGGTCCCATCTTTACTCAGTGGTAGCCTTTGTCATTTTAATACATCCATGTAAGGAAGTCAGCACAGAAGTATACATCCCGTGTTAGAAGTGTGTAATCGTGCTAGGTTGCCTTGTTCTTGGGGTGGCCGTTGCCATGCAGTTGATTGCAGTTCCTGAGGACGCCATGTGTTAGAGTAGAGCGACGCACAGGGTTTTCTTAGCTGTCATCTTCAGTGAACCTAGGTATATCTTCCATTCTGTAACTGGATAGGTTTGAACCTCAGCCTTCGTTAAGTTACAGACCTCAGGCTTTTTTTTAAATCACCATTTTATGTCTCATTTTTGTGCACCTGGGTCTTTTATGATGTCCACGTGTAAATGATCATACAGTGGATGCGCCTGCATTATTTCCTGAGATATGTGCCTTTTTCCAGGCAAAAGGTGGAGGTTATGAAAGTGAAGATGCCTATCAAAATGCAGAACTAGTTTTCTTGGATATCCACAACATTCACGTTATGAGAGAATCACTGCGAAAGCTCAAAGAGATTGTGTACCCCAACATTGAGGAGACTCACTGGTTGTCTAACTTGGAATCTACTCACTGGCTAGAGCACATTAAGGTGGGTATGTGTTACTGTTTCTATATAGAAAATCAAATGGGAACACTTTCTCTGCTTTGTATTTACGTGTTGTCTACAGTTACGGTCAACATGAAGGTTGATGATGTATGAGATAATGAGAAAATGATAATGCCCTGAAAATGAGGACTAATTCTAACTTTTGATATTTACATTTGGCTCTGTTGTACTTTCTTTCCTGCTGTTTCCCATCTTACTTGCTTCCTTCCTGTTCTTCAGATCCCATTTCTTAGTTCATCTCTTCCATTTTGAAGTCTTTCTAGACCACAGCCGTGCCCATTTCCTGTGAACTCTTCATGGTGTGCCACGCCCCAACCCCCCTTATTCAGGCATGATCCTGCACTTCATTTAAATGTTTTTATGTTGCAATTAAAGTATAATGTCACCTATGAAAATCAAGGATGGATCAATCACATTTCTTTGATGCCCTCTTCAGGAGCTTGGGTAGTATTGTCTGTATAAATCGCAGTCACAAAATACAAACCCATTGCATGATCACTTCTTGGCCTTTTGACCACATTAGGGCATTCTTATCAGGGAAATGAGTTGGAGTAGTTGAATAAATTAGACCATTAAAATGTGAAGACAATCTGGAAGTCTGGATGAAAATACTAATTTGCCTAGCCTGCTAGTATGTTTGAAGCACCAAACTATTTTTCCAGTTAATATAAAAACTAAACATTGCCATTGAGTCAATTCCAGCTCATAATGACCCCATGTAGGATTTCTGAGACTGTTAAGTCTTCACAAGAGCAGACACAGCCTCATCTGGTGGATTTGAACTGTTGACCTGGAGGTTAGCAGCCTAATGCTTTATCCACTAGGTCACTAACTAGGATTCCTTCAGTTAATAGAGTGATATATATATATATATCAATCATACATATATGATCTGAATTTCATCATCATAACTTGTTATGTTAATATCACTTACCAAAATACAGACTTATGCTATAACCAAATTTATATTAATGTAACCATGTTTGTACTGATGGTATATGAACATTAATAATCTGAAATGAGGACTGCAATATTTCATGTTAAGAAGGAGTAGACTTAAACTCACATTAATATCTCTAAAATCAAAATTGAAGAGAAGGCAAAACAGAACTAAAGAGATTTACAATGATAGATGGTTTATTATTGTTCTTTATCTATACCTTTGAACATAGAAAAGTTTAGGAATTTTTCAGTTTGAGAGCATGTTCATATGACCCCTCTCTTAAAATATTTGGTGAACAAATATAAAACTAATTAATACTGTATTTGAAAATAACATAATTGCTGTCGATCCACTTTCCTCAGATCTCCCGCTCAAGTATCACCACCTCAGAGAAGTCCTTTCCCAGCCTCTCTGTACAACACAGTTCTGCCAGCCCTCTTCTGTATTGAGTGTGGACCATTGTGATTCACTGTCGTCTGGCATACTGTATATTCCCTGGTTTGTGTGCATATGGTTGGTCCCCAGAGTTGAATGCATCTTAATTAAGCAGGCTTTATGCCTGTCTCCTTCCATACTGAAAGCAATGCCTGTCACATGGTAAGCTACTCCAAAGTGGTTATTTAATGAACGAATTACTTACAGTGATGATTTTGGATAAACTCGCTCCCGGTTCAGCCTTGACTTTTCAGCTCTTCTAAATCTTCTGTTTGCGGATTCTTAGGTTTGAGTATTCATTTGAATGATTGGTGGAACTTAGGTGAAATAGTGAAAATATCGCTGGAGAATGGGGCCCATTGTTTTGTTGTTGTTCATGGCTGCCTAGTGCATAGTCAAGATTGAGATGGCATCAGAGTTACGCATTCCTGGAGTACATTTGCAGTGAGGATCCCAATGAAGTGGCCTTGGCAGTCTCTCAGCCTACGAGTCTGTTTTCCTTCGCCCTGACTCATGTTTGTGGAACCACACTGTTCATTAAGGCTGATCCAGCCATTGCAGAGAAAAATGAGGCTGTTCTCCCCATTTTAAAAATTATTATACTTTTCAGGGCCCGGGAGGCATCTGTTTGGTTTTATGTGAAGATCAATTTCACAGAAAACTATTTTGCAGTGTCTCTACATACTTAAGAAATAAACTAAAGTTATTTTAATTCTTCAGTAAATTGACCTGATAATATACAAATCTCATGAGAATATTTATTCATACCATATCACAGTGCAAAACAGTGCAGGGCCATAGCTGACCTTTTTGAGCTTCCTTAATGCGGTGGAGGTCAGGCATGCCTTCACCCTCTATCTTTTCTTTGACCTTATTTTAACTCCAGCTGCTCCTCCCATGGCACTGTATTTCTCTACTGAGTTGAGTAACCCGTTGCAATGGCCAGACAGAATTGGCGGACAAAACAAAACAATAGGGTTGATTAGGGAAGTGGACAGGTTACCACAAGTCAGGATCAGTAAACAGTAAAGATCCAATCCACGGTCCTCAGCAACGCCTCTTCTCAACCAGTAGCCAAGTGTCTCTCAAGTTCTCAGCCTCTCAGCAACTTGGTTCCTTGGCCTCTGCCTTTGTGGGCCAGCAAGCCAGCCTGATGTTCTGGCTTAGAGCCTCACAGTCTCAGCATTGTTCTTGTGCTGTCTCATGGTCTCCTTACCTCTGTCTCCGTTCTTGGCCTGGCTCCGTTGCTCTGTCATAAGCTGTCTGTGTCGCAGTCTCTATTGCCTCTGTTGTTAGCTTCTGCCATTTCAAACAGACCTCAAACATGCTCTGTTGGTAGCTCTCCTTTTCCTGTGTTCTTGTTTCTGAAGTGGCTTTTACACAGAGAAAGGGCTTTGGAGATGTTTTTTTTTCTTTCAGTAGACTGTACTCTCAAGGAAACAAAGGGTAGTGACTACAATTAAGGTGGGGAGACCCAACACATCCCACCTTAATCTTGTCCATTAGCATAACCAAGAACTCCCTCCAAAACAGGAGTATAATGGCAGGCAAAGAGGCTAGAATTTAGAATACATCACATAGGGGGACCACGGCTAGAGAGGCCATATTCATTAACGCTATCGCCACAGAAAGTAACTTAATTTAAAGATTTAAACAGTGCTTGCTGTGCTCTGGCACATATAAAAATCTTGACTGTTTATAGTCAAAATTATAAATAAATGCTATATAGTATATTAGAAGAGATCTAATTTATTTTGTTTTGTTTTTATTGTGTTCCCCTCCCCCCCATCATTTTATTGGGGGCTCTTACAGTGCTTGTAACATTCCATACATTAATTGTGTCAAACATATTTGTACATATGTTGCCGTCATCATTTGCAAGACATGTTCTGCTTGAGCCCTTGACATAAGCTCCTCCTTTTCCCCCCCTCTCCCCCACACTCCCACCCTCCTGTATCCTTGATCAATTATATATTGTTATTTCAAAACTTACACTGTCCTTTGTCTCCTTTCACCCACATTTCCATTATTTGTCCCTTTGCGGGGAGGTGGGAGGGAACTATATATCCAATCTTGTGATGGGTTCTCCTCTTCTTACCCTTTCCCCTCCCTGACAATCCCCCTGTCCTCTTGATATTGCTACTCCCACTACTGTTCCTGAGGCATTTATCTATCCTGAATTCCCTGTGTCGAGATCTCTTATCTGTACCAATGTGTGTTCTCTGGTTTTTCCAAATTTGTAAGTTTGAACTGGGTCATGGTAGTAGGGGGAAGAAGTATTCAGGAACTCGAGGAATGATGTGTTATTTGTCGGTGCTATACTACACCTTGATTGAATCATCCCTTCCTTATGCTACTTCTGTGGGAGGATATCCAGTTATCTATAGATGGGCTTTGAGTTTCCACTCTCACCCCTCTTTCGCATTGATTTAGTTGTTTGTTTGGGGTCTTTTGATACCTCTTGCTTGATCCCATCAACACCTCATGATCACACAGGTTGGTTTGCTTCTTCCATGTAGGCTTATTTGCTTCCCTGCTAGATGGCTGCTTGTTTGACCTCAAGCCTTTAAGACCCCAGATGCTATATCTTTTGATAGCTGGGCACCATCCACTCTCTTCACCACATTTGCTTATGTATCCATTTTGTCTTCAGCAATTGTGTCCGGAAGGGAGGATCCAAGAGTGCTAGGTTATCAGAACAAAGTGTTCTTGTGTTTAGGGAGGCCTTGATTAGAGAACCAAAGTCTATCTGCTATCTTAATACTTATCATATAAATATATGTACATTGGCCTCTATCCCTTTCATCATAAATTAATATAATTACATAAATATATGCCTGTAGCTATACCTCTATACATAGCTTTTGCCTGCTATTTCTTTCCTCTGTTTCCTTTCACCTTCCTCCTATCCCATTATCATGCTCATCCTCCATTTGGCTGTCAGTATTTCCTCTTGGGTACATTGCTCTTGATTAAGCCTTACCCGGCATTACACACCCTCCTCTCCATCAATTTTAGAAAGAGATCCAATTTTCTTGCTTTCAGGTACATATTCTAATTTGATTAAATATTGTGTTAAATAATAGACCATCAGTTGGCATAGCAATTCTTTTATTTAAATATATGATACTGGACTAGAACCTAGTCCTTCATATATCTTCCTCATACTGTTTATTTCTTTAGTACCTGAAGGTACTTTTCATTTGGATATTTCATTGTTCAATGTAATAAAGGTCTGCTTACATGCATATGAGGTTTTTCTAGTTTTAAAACTAAGATTTATTACCTAACATTTATAAGAATTATTTATAGGAAGGAACAATTGATTATTCTTCTCAGGTTACTGAGATGATTATCTCTAGCAAGTCTCTGTTAGTACAATTTGAAGGAGCACGTTTAATTCTTTAAAAATCTCATTAACAAGTCTTTTTTCCAGCTTATTCTTGCAGGGGCTCTTAGGATTGCTGACAAGGTGGAATCAGGGAAGACATCTGTGGTCGTCCATTGCAGTGATGGTTGGGACCGCACAGCTCAGCTAACGTCCCTGGCCATGCTCATGCTGGATGGGTACTATAGAACCATTCGAGGATTTGAAGTCCTTGTGGAGAAGGAATGGCTAAGCTTCGGACATCGATTCCAACTAGTAAGTAAAGAACCTTGATGTATCGCATGCGTATCACATAAGGCATGCACAATTTACACTTTTTGTTCGTTAGAAGTTTATCTATAAACTGAGCTTTTATTCTTGGAGGCTAACTCTCTCGAGCTTTTTGCTCTGTTTTTAGAAAGCGTTAAGAAATTCTGGTGTGACTCTGCAGTTTGGAGCTGGGGCTGCAGTTTGTCCATCTTCTGACACACTCTTGTGTGAAAGAACAGCAGTCACAGAGTGATTTTGATGGGTACTTTCACCTGTGACACTTCAGATTGGTAGGGAAGTACTGGAATTACAAGGCATTTTTAGTTTTCCTGTAGGCTTATAAGAAGTTGAGCGTGGCTTGTTTCCTGTTCTGAATTTAAAGGAGCCATACAGAATAGCATTGCTCATCAGGATCAAGGTCTAAAATTATTAGGCTGTACCAAAAGAAATAGAGTGAAACGGAAAGTTTCACTCAGAGTTGGGATTTAAATGCACTCTTTTTCTATTAGATGTCTTAAAATACTAAAACTGTGTGATTGTATATCTGTGTAAATGTTTACAGATAGTTTTATGAAAATGACAAAATTTTGAACCCTCTTTAGGCTCAAAATTTATTTCCATATTAGTATTGTTATCAAACCTCAAGAGTTGACAGTCTACTTTCTGCTGATGGAGACTTGACTTTTGCTTTCTGTTGTCTGAGACTCGCTTCAGAAGACGGTCAGAAGAAAAAATTATGATATCCCTTCAAATATCTGAAAGCCACTCCTAACCCTTCTTAGCTGCATTCTTCAGTCCTTGAAGATAACTAGTTTCTTCAGTCATGTCTCTGTCAGGCTAGCCTCCTCAACTCCCCAGTTGTTCTTTTGGACTTTGTTTATAGCTTCCTACAAATGTAGTATCAGAACTAATGACAGTTTCTTAACCTCCTACTTAAACAATACTGCCTTTTTGTATTTGCCGTATATCATAGTTGGGATTCATGGAGCTTTTAGTTATATAAATGATCAAATGATATTCTGCTGTGCTTCTGCCAAGCTCAGTAGAGAATAAAACACTAAATGGAATCAGAACTTGGGAACAGTCCCCTTGTCAGTCATGAGCTTCACCTGTGCTGCCCATAAAAGGGCTTCAAAGGCTCATGGGAAAATGGCATTAATAGAAAAGGAACTTTTTCAAGCCCTCTTGTATGCTAGTTGTGATCATAGCAAAAAGCAACGAGTGAGAATATTGGTTCCTAGACAAGAGGAACAGAGAGAGCAAGCCGTGTGTGGCTGAAAACGACCATGGTGAGACTGGGTATGGGGGAGGAGTACACTTAGACCCTGTCTGCAGGGGAGCTGCATTGTCAGAGGCCTCAAGTCATCAACAGACTTGGTTTCTGGGCAGGCATCTTCACAGATGGGCTGAAAGACTCTATGAAAGATGTTTTGCCTACCTGCTGTCTCTAATGTTAATCTTCAGTATCTATTTAGGTACCAGGGTATACTAGCCAGCAATAGGTACAGAACTGAAAGGTACAGACATTTAAAGTTGATCTTGATTGAACTGGTACTGTTAAATCACATTAGGCATCTGGGCTATTTATTCAGTGGGCTCATATTTTTTCAGTTCATTGTAAAGTGTACTATGAAAGACCATTTAAGTAAAAACATTCTTACTTCAAAGAAAAATGTCAAGGCTATACGTTTTCATATAACTGTAGCCCAAATTATACATTTCGCACTGTGTGAAGATGCTTGGACTTATAAATGACTAACTCCATTTATTGAATTTTTTTTCCTGCTTGTTATCTGAAAGCAGAATTTTAGCGCTTCGAGGAGTTTCAATCGAGAGGGGCATATTCTTGTGATTAATGCAGGGCAGTGACTAAACTTTTGGGTTTCAGTACCCCATTGTTGACAACGTTAAAGAACTTAGTTTATGTAGAAGATAGCTATAATTTCATATTAGAAATTAAATGAAAGAAAATTATTTGTCAATTTAAACAATAAATTTATTATATGTTAATATAAGTATTACTTCATCCAAAGTAAAGTTTAGTGAGAAGTGATACCTTTTTGCATATTTTTCAAATAAAGACTACTTTTTAAATGACAGCTAACTTTTCCTATCTGCTTCTCCCTCCCAGTCTGTTATATATGTGCTGGTAGATAAAGTGTATTGAACCCTCCGAGAAGCAGAACTCAGTGGGACCGCCTTGTTTTTTCTGGTCTTCCACCATTCTTGCCTTTGACAGGGTCCACACCAGTCACTTTGATTCACTTGTTTTGGTGGAAAATTTGGTGGAAGGAAAGTTTTTCTTCTCTAACAGCTGTCCACTTTGCACAGATTACACTTTCTCAGGGTTTCACTGTTTATGAAGAAATTTGAGCCACACTCAGGTAGGAGGAGAAGAATTTATTTAGTAACTTTTTCAGGTAATTGAGGCTTTCAGTTTTTGTTTTGTTTTTAATTTTAAAAGTAATCTTATTGGGGGCTCCGAACCGCTCATATAATATTCCAGACATCAGTTGTATCAAGCATATTTGTACATATGTTGCCATCATCAT
>NW_022111321.1:5464746-5466392 GCF_000313985.2 Echinops telfairi | reverse complement strand
AGTCTGTTGGGGCACCACGCCCTGGCCCCAAAGTCCACCTTCAGCATTCCCTGGGGACCTTGTCGCTCTGTTCCCTTTTTGTTCTGTTGCACCCCCTTAGTGTTTTGCCTTGTTGTGGCGAGATCAGATCGGGCGCAATTCCCACACTGTCTCTGGTGCTGTCCCCCGCAGAGCCATAGGTTAGTGAGGGCGTCATGTGGTCTTCTCTGTGGACCGGCTGCTCTAATTGGGATTATCGTCCTCAAGGCCTGGTGGGCCAGGATGTGCTCCACTCTCTCCTGCAACCCTTTCATCAGCCCCCATGTGCTCTGATCAGATATTTCCCTCTCCTGGAGCTGAAGATTCACTGCTGTCCTTCCTATAGACTCATTTTAAAGTTGTTTCAGTTTTTAAGTTTGTCTTTACGATGGAGTATTTCTGTATTTTTTTGTTGTTGTTGTTAGCTGTTTTTGTTTTTGCTTTGTATGGTTTAACTAGATGTGAAATCAAGGAGAGATAAATCTTTAGTAACTGGAGAGTAAATACCTAGAGGAATGGCAGGGGAAGTTGTGGAGAAATGGGGAGCTAACGATGAATACAAGAAAGAAAATATTCTGAAATTGTGGTGATGATTGTACAATTCTTAATATGATTCAACTATTAAATGGTATATGTGAATTATGTGCCAATAAAAGTATTAAGAAAACAGCACCCAAAACACCCAGATATCCTAGTCTCAAGGACCATCGTTAACTATCAATTGTTTGCAGTAAAAAGTTCCATGAAAAAACGGACTTTTCTTTAAGCTCCATCTCACTTCAAAACGTAACAGAAATGCTCTACGCTTATTTTGTCACAAAATATATATAAAAAAATGTATACTAAAATATTCATATTTAGTAAAATAAATTTTACTGCTTTATTAAGGAAACTGGTTTAGAGAAGCTAGATTTTCTCTCCCCACTTTTTTCCTCAACTGCAAGTACACGGTAGGACAAATATGCAGTGACTTCTATTATAGTTTGACACTGTTGCACTGAATGATTATGCAAGCGCATCACAAGTTTTATCTGCCATCAGTGCAGATAATGTCTAATAATACCAAGGAAATAGTTCTGGCCTCTGGGAGCCCACAAGCACTTGGACCACTTTTTTGGAATCATTGTTTTATATTAAGAAGTAGGGTGCTTCGACCTGAGAAGACATTGCCTGGTTTTAGTCATCAGGCAAAATTTCTTGGAGTTAGAAAGAACTAAGAAAATGGATCCTAGTACACTTTTGAATATTGAGCTGTCAAGGAATTGTGAAAGGTTTGTGATTTTGTGGGGAGCTCCTGTTGATAATGACAGGAGTTATGATGAGGTCTCCTCCATGCACTGGGCAGGTACAGGGAACCAGGGGAGCCAGAACTCAACACCACTGTATCATTCTAACAGGCCTCAAATGTGTTCTGCCTTCAAGAGGGTCCGGTCTTACCACGCTTTTGTCTCATTTTAGTGGAAAATATTTGTTTCCCTTCAGTGACAGATTTCTGCTTCACATAGGTTCTGACTATTGCAGGTTTACTGTATGAAAGGAAAGGGTCCTCCCGAGACTCTTGTGCCAGTAAATGTCAATTAGCAAAGAAAATTACATTTTCAGGCAAGAATCTGAGGTCTGACTGCTCC
>NW_022111321.1:5462376-5463601 GCF_000313985.2 Echinops telfairi | reverse complement strand
TTTTTTAAAGTGTTTTTGTGGCTTTTTTTTTTTTTGAGGAATTGCCTCATGAATTATGGTCAGTGGCAGATAAAAATATGGAGGTCAGTCAGTGGGCTGGAGATTCTGGCAGTTTAGGATCCCAAGATTGGTAGGTCATACATTGGGGGAGTTAGAGAAATCCTGGCAAGATGTCTATTTATAGCCTGGAGGCAGAATGTTCCCTCTGGGAAATCTCTATTTTTGCTCTGAATCCTTTAACTGATTGGACTTCAATCTGCTCTCTTGAAGGACAACTGGCGTAACTAACTACTTCATAGTAACAGTTAAACTAATGTTTGACCAAACAGCTGAGCACGCTAGCTTAGCAAAGACAGCTCATCAGATTAACCATTGCAGGCATGGGTAGCTACTGCTTTTGAGACCTTCCACCAGCAACTTTTTGAGTACCTGGATGACCCGCACGGTCAGTGCACTCGGCTTCTTACTGAAAAGCGAGACGCAAGTCCACCCAGCACTCCCTGGAAGGAAGGTCTGGAGGTCCCTATCCAGAATATCAGGAGTGGACAACACTGTGGAGCTGTTTCATTCTGATGCTTGCCATTGTCACGAGTCCACACTGACTCATCAGCAACTGGTTAGCAATGTTCTGAAATACTGATACACTTGAAATACTCATGTTAAGTGAATTGATGTATATTATCTTTAAGAGACCACCGTAGGTTGAAATACACCTGTCTTTATGGTAGAATCACTTTATTAAAGTCAAAGGATTGGTGTCAACAATATAGATTTACTCGAGAAATCACTGCAAAAAACAAAGTTGGATGCAGCTTATTGGTATGTAAGTTAATTATATATCCAAGGTTTTATTAGCCTGCAAACAAGAAATCAAAAAAATTTTAGACTGCCATATAAAGTAGGGCATCTGCTGACTCTGCATGGCCACAGGGCCATATTTTAGCTTCAGTAAAACACTGCTTATTCCATTAAAAAGAAACATCACTAGTAATCCGTAAAATAAGATATCCAGCTCTGTATTTAATAGCTTGGTTTTCCCTCCATAAGCATTGCAACTTGGCTTGGATGTTATGAATAGGTTAAAATAAGTGATGTGGTAAATGTGACTAGATTTTGATAAGCCATATATATATATGTGTATATATATGTGTGTGTGTATATGTTTTTTTTCCTTTTAAAACTATTTTTCCTTAATACTAAATCAACCCAATTTGGATGTTACATA
>NW_022111321.1:5456937-5461909 GCF_000313985.2 Echinops telfairi | reverse complement strand
CTCGACCTTCCCCTAATCCTCTTGGGGTGTTTATTCTCGCTGGCCCTGAGGGGTTTATCTATCCTGAATTCCCTGTGTTGTGGGCTCTTATCTGTAGCAGTGTGCATGTTCTGGTCTAATCTGATTTGTAAGGTAGAATTGAGGTCATGATATTGGGGGGAAGGAAGCATTAAAGAACTAGAGGAAAGTTGTGTTTTCTCGGTGCTATACTGCACCCTGACTGGCTCATCTCTTCCTTGTGACCCTTTTGTGATGGGGATGTCCAATTGTCTACAGATGGGCTTTAGGTTTCCATTCCACACCTTACCCCCCATTCACATTGGGTATGATTTTGTTCTGGGTCTTAGATGCCCGATACCTGATCCCATTGACACCTCATGATCACACAGGCTGGTGTGCTAATTCCAAGTGGCCTTTGTTGCTGCTCAGCTAGATAGCCACTTGTTTATCTTCAAGTCTTTAAGACCCAAGCAGACACTATATCTTTTGATAGCCGGGCACCATTAGCTTTCTTCACCATGTTTGCTTATGCACCCATTTTGTCTTCAACAATTGTGTCAGGAAGGTGAGCATCACAGAATGCCAGATTATTAGAACGAAGCGTTCTTGTGTTGAGAGAGTTCTTGAGTCGAGGCCCAATGTCCATCTGTAACTTTAATTCTTAACATATAGTTTTAAGTACATGGGTCTATTCCCCTCTCATTATATATAAATATATCTACATATGCAGATGCCTGTATTTAGACCTCTATAAATGTCCTTTGCCTCCTGGTTCTTTTCCCTGTTTTCTTTCACTTTCCTCTTGTCCCACCATCATGTTTGGATTTTATTCGGGCCTAGTAATTCCTCACTGCCATATTGCCCTTAAGCCCCACTAGGCATCCTAAGCCCTTCTCTCCAGTGACTTTAGTTCACTTGTTGTTCCCTTGTCCCTGGGTTGGTTCCCCCTCCCCCTCCTTTCTGCCACCTGCCCTTCTTCCGTATCCCCCCAGACCATTGGTCCTGTTCTTTTCATCTCTGAATTATTTATCCATCTATCTTATCTAGATAGACATGCAGAGACATTAATAAGTGCCCTAACCAATAAGCCTTATATTTTATCAGATATACTAGAGATATATTTTGTTCTACAAATTAGGGATGTGGGAAGTTAGAATTGGTAGGGACAATTGGTCTATACTTGGTTTAACAGTGCTTATTATTCCTGGAAGTAGATTTGACTTTTTCCCCCCCTGGGTATTATTTTTGAGTCAGTATATTTGCAAGGACCTCTTGATCCTTTGTGCAGGGGAAAGGGAGTGCTTGACCCATCAGCCACCCTGCAGGAAAAAGATGAGTGAGACCCATCTTTGACAGTTACCACATGTGGTTTATTTGATGTTGGCAAAAATCAGATTTTCCATCTGATTTTTCAAGAGTCGGACATCTCTTGAACAGTGCTATCATTGATGGTTAAGTATACTGAATTCTAAAAGGAATGTCCTAAAGGGATCCGTGCCTGGATATGTTAATCTGATATATTTGTTAGAAAAAAGTGAATCACATTGTCCAGTCACACCTACTACCTTCATAAGAGAGTATATGACAAGAACATTTCTTCTTTAGCAATTGTGTTAGCTTTTTGAGGGCTATGTATCTAAAATCAGTTATTATTTTCCCCTAATTTTAGGCTTAAATTAAACCGCTCTGGTGGCACAATGGTTCAGCAATTGGCTGCAAACCTCAAGGTGGCGATTTGAACCCACCGTGAATCCCTGGGAGAACAGACCTGGTGACCTGCTCCCTTAAAGCATTCAGCCTAAGAAACCCAGAAGGCATTTTTCTGTCACATGAGGTGATTCTAGGTTGGAATTGACTCGGCAGCACACTTCATCATTTAATATCAGTTGTTATTTAACCCTAATTTTAGGTTTACAAAAAAACCCCAAAACCGCCATCGAGTCAATGCTGACTCATAGCGACGCTCTGTGGGTTTCCAAGACTAACTTTGTGGGAGTAGAAAGCCCAGTCTTTCGCCCCCTGGAGATGTTGGTGGTTTTGAACTGGCAACCATGCGATTGCAGTCATGCCACATGACCATTATACCACCAGAGCTCCAATGTTGGGTTTAAGTTACTCAATAATAGAAAATCCGTTTACAGCATCATTTTTTGTAGAGCTTTAGCTATTTTAAAGTAGACCATCTTTTGTTTTTGATATCTTCTTAGGCTTTTCTCTTTATTTTTTTCCTCACATAAACAACCAAACCAAACTCACAGCCATTTAGTTGATTGACTCACAGCGACTCTATAGGGAAGGGTAGAACTGTCCCAATGGGTTTCTGAGACTGTAAATATTCAAGGGAGTAGAAAGCCTCATCTTTCTCCTGCAGGGTGGATGGTGACTTTGAACTGCTGATATTAAGAGTTAGCAGCCCAACGCGTAACCTGCTACGCTATCAGGGTGCCTCTTCCTGAACATAGAACATGTTAAAGCCCACTAACATTGATTCAGTTCTGACTCATATCAACCCTATATGTGACTTCAAAGGCTTTGCCAATCTTTATGCAAGCAGACAGCCTTATTTTTTCCCCTGCTGAACAGCTAGTGGATTTGAACCACCAACCTTGTAGGTAGCAATCCAATGCTTACTCAACAGTGCCACCAAGATTATGTTAGCTATAATATATATTAGCAACAATCAATTTTACAAGTAAATACTAGTGCAGAGACATATGTAGAATACTTACAAAAAGAGGATTATGAGGTTGTTAATTGTATGCCCGTTTTAACCCTGGGAACCCTGGTGGCATAGCGGGTTACACATTGGACTGTTAATAACATGGTCAGTGGTTTGAACCCACCAGCTGCTGTGAGGAAATAGGATGAGACTTTCTGCCCATCAAGGTTAACATCCTTGGAAACTCTCAGGACCAGTTTTACTCTTCCCTACAGGGTTGCTGTGAGTCTAGTCACTGGCAGTGGGTTTATCCTTCTCCCAATTCATCCCCATTCCCTCACGAAGGGATCAAGAAATAGTTGATGAAGGGCCCTTCAGATTTTAAACATGCAGAACACTCCTCTGTGTGGTTTTCCAAAATAAAAGCAATAGCAGCAGTTAATGCTTTGCTATTTTAGCTTCATTTTGAGGAAACTGACTAATTAAGCTGTCTTCTCGTAACTGAGTTAATGGTTTTGCCAAGAAGAAAGATGAGAAGCTAATCACAGGCTTAGCTCCTTATTGTTGCTATTTCAGATGAGTCAGGATGCATTCATATTTGGCTAATGACTTTTCAGTGTAGCAAAGAGAAGAAATAAGATTTATGTTTAAATGACTGATTTAATAAGGTATATAGAATAAGTTGACTTTTTGATGTTGTCATATGCTTGATCACCAGCTTCATTCAGCATCACAGACACAAAATAATTAAACAAGGCATAATTGTTGCCCCTTTTTGTTCAAGAAGAGACATTTGCCACACTGCTCTGCTGTCGTTTCCCAAGTTTAGGAAACTTCAAGACAACATCGCTCGCACTCTTTCCCTTTTGCACACAGTACTGGCTGTTCTCTACCACTACTGGATAGGGATCTTCCTACAGATTCAATTGTTGAAGTATTTATTTCCCTAATCTGAAATCCAGTAATTGATAGAATTCCCTTTCACAGCCCTATAGTTGCTACAGTCTTACATGGAAGCTTTCAAATGATTTTGAATTATTAGATTGATTCCCCAAACCCAACCCATGGCCATTAAGTTCATTCATATGAACCTTATAGGACCTAGTAGAACTACTACTTAGGTTTTACTTCTGTAAATGGAAACAGATAGCTTCATCTTTCTCCCATGAAGTAACTCAGGTGTCCAAACCACAATTTTACAGTTAGCAGGCCAATGTCTAGCCCACTGCACCACCGAGAATAGGATTAAAGGAAGCCATTGACCCTCCTGGACTCTGATTTTTCCCCTGACTAGTTCCCCCAAATTTTTGTAAAATTAAAACAGTAAACGACTTGTGTTCTAGTTAGAGAAGATGACTTTGCCTTTTGATAGAAAGTTCCTCCTAGTATATTGAACTTTAATGTACCCCAGGGTGATGGGATACTCTTTGAAAAGACAAGTAGGTTGATTTGTAAATTGTCTGCATATTTATTTGCCTTATTTATTTTAGGTAATTACTGACATTTTCTAGAGACATTATTGACATTTTTAAATGTAATTCTTGGAAACAAATATATGTTGCTGGAAATGTATAGAAAAATAGCTGTTATTTATAGTCAGTTTGGACCGAGCAAGGTCAGAGTTGCTCAAATCCAAATTCAGCAACTTGTGCACGTTGAGATTGCAACTATTATGAAAGAAGTAGAAATAGCATGGTCTGAGTACAGTTGAAAAAGAGATTTGGGGAAGAATTATTTCGGAAAACTGGTAAAGTGCTTTTGAACCAAAAATCAAACAAGTTAATACATTAATGTCTTAGAAATACTTGATTGTTTCAAAAAAAATGTCTTAATCTTCTCAATCTGCAGTTTCCCACAGCATTTGAATTCAACGACTATTTTCTCATCACCATTTTGGACCACCTCTACAGCTGCTTATTTGGAACATTCCTCTGTAACAGTGAACAGCAGAGAGGAAAGGAGGTAAAAGATGAACCATGACACCCCCTCCCCCCACCGCCTCTCCGCTAAATTATTGTGAATCAGGTAATACATATCTGTATACAAATGTTTGTGTGAATGTTTTCAGTTAACACAGGTATGATACCTAGCACTGGACTTGCTGTATCATGATTGTAGTTCTGTGCTTACAGTTTTTGAGAAATAGAAGATTACTTAAAAGCTTCCAATTTTAACTAAAAATTATCACTGGGGGAAGAAGATGCTCAGTATATCTTAAACAGAAAGAATTACAGAACAGATCAAGCATGGAGTTATGATATTGAGAGATTCTATGGACAAAAAATGAATGATGCAGGAAACATCAAAAGAAGA
>NW_022111321.1:5454712-5456516 GCF_000313985.2 Echinops telfairi | reverse complement strand
GAACAAGGGATATCACTGCTGATGTCAGATCTTGGCTGAAAGCAAGATCATATCAGAAAGATGCTTATGTTTTATTGACTATGCAGACATTTGACTGTGTGGACCATAACAAACTGTGGATAGCTTTGAGAAGAATGGAGTTCCAGAACACTTCCTTGTGATTGTGAGAAGCTTGTCCACAGAACAAGGGAATCCTGCATAGTTTAACATGAGGAATGGTGTGCATCAGGGTTGCATCCTCTCACCATACTTACTGGCCGATAGGAAGGCGGCTTATTAACACCTGCGACCCGCAGATGACACAGTCTTACTTGAAACATGAGCTCGAGGATGACAATATGACTTAAAACTCAGTGTAAAGAATACCAAAATCAGTAGAGATTACAACTCAGTGTAAAGAAGATCAGAATTCCCACAGCTGGTCCAAAGGTGATAACATGATAAATGGAGAAAAGGCTGAAGTCAAGGATTTTGTCTCACATGGATTCACAATCAGTGCTTATGGAAGCAGCAGTCAACAGATCAAGACACATTGCATTGGGTAAACCTGCTGCACAGAAAAGTAAAGATGTTACTTGGGGACTAAGGTTCCCCTGACCCAAGCTGTGGCATTTTCAATTGCCTCAGATGCATGTGAAGAGTATTGACTGCCAAAAGAACTAACAAATCTATTTTGGAAGAAGTACAGCCAGATTTCTCCTTAGAGGCAAGGATGGTAAGACTTCATCTCATGTCCATCTGGAGACCAGCCCCTGCAGGAAGACATCATGCTTAGTAAAGAGGCAGGGAAAGAGCAGGCGCCCCTCAACACAATGGATTGACGCAATGGCTACAATAGGCTCAAACTTGTGAGGATGGCTCTGGACTGGGCAGGGTTTCATTCTGTTGTACATAGGCTCACTATGAGTCAGAGCATCTAACAACAATCACTAAAGGAGCCGTGGTAGTGTAGTGGGTTACACATTGGGCTGCTAACCAGAAGGTCAGCAGTTCAAAACCACCAGCCACTCCAAGGAGAAAGAAAGGCTTTCTACACCCATGAAGATGTAGTCTCAAAATCCACAGGGGCAGTTGTACCCTGCCCTCTAGGGCCTTTAAGGGAGTGAGTTTGGTTCGAGTTTGCTCTGGAAGTGCCCAAGTTCCTTCCTGCTAATGACGAAATACTTCTTTTAAGCTTTATGTATAATATCAGGTTTCCAAAGGATAAATAGCTTATTCTGTAGACAATTTCTACCTTTTTGTTTTTTCACAGAATCTTCTCAAAAGGACTGTGTCACTGTGGTCTTACATAAATAGCCAGCAGGAAGACTTCACTAATCCTCTCTATGGGAGCTATTCCAATCATGTCCTCTATCCAGTAGCCAGCATGCGCCACCTAGAGCTCTGGGTGGGATATTACATAAGGTGGAATCCACGGATGAAACCACAGGTATGTATTTGTATATATTCTGCAATGTAGGGTGGGAGTTTTTATCCATGCAACTTCATTAAGCTTCCCTTTATAAGTACCTGGAACATTTATCCTATCCTTTTCAAAACCTTCTCCTCAGCTTGTTTATAGTTTTGATAGGGTAGTAGAAAAATTACTAATCAGAGGTTAATCGATACAGGGATTCTTAAGCTCGCTTTTGCTTTTAAGAGGAGAGATGACATTTTCTACGCCCCTTTTGAAGCCCCCATGTATAACCCTGGGTAAATCGTTTTTGTGTCCTTTCCTCCTCTGGATAACTTGTAGAAGTCTTGTTTTAATTTACTGGGTAGTTTTCAGGAAACAAAGTGTAGCAGCATTCTGGTACATTTAAAC
>NW_022111321.1:5447105-5453248 GCF_000313985.2 Echinops telfairi | reverse complement strand
TGACCCCCTGCCTGGTGTCTATTTTATTCTATAAGAGCCATATATAAAGTACTGTAACAGGGGAGCTGCTTGTCCCATGAATCTTTAATTAAAATAAACTTTCAACTTTTCATCTTTGTCCTTTAAATTTTTCCTTGTTTTAAAGAAGTGTTTGGCATTTTTTAAAGGGGAAAGGAATGTCTTCACACTCAAAATATTCTTTTGCGTTTTCCCCTATCAGTCTGAACCATGATCTTATTCTATGTGAACTTCATTGGAAGACCTTATCCCACCCATCCTGTAGCCCAATATTGCCCTTTCAGATGATTGTTCCCAAACGTTTGAACTTTTAAAAAGAACACAATTTGAGTCCTTTGAGGATGCCCCAACTGTGATTTTAACGTGCACATCAAACAGCCCAGAATTCTTCAGGAAAGGATTAGGGAAGGAAACTAATTTATCATTTAAATATTTTTATTTCATTAAGGTTTCTGTGGTTTTACAGCTGTTTGATTTAACCTCATGTACATTTATGTGCTATGTATGTAAATATAAGCACAAGTATAATGTCTGTGGATTTGGTTCTATAGTTTTTTTTATGGTGAGGGACAAAACATTTAGATGAAGTATAATCAAGTCCCCCTCACTCTTAAGTTTGTTGTATTGTGGTGGCTGTGTGTTCCTGTGACAGTTGAAGTTATGCTGGTATTTGAAGTACATAGTGGATAGGTTTCAGTAGAGCTACACTAAGAAGCTAGGAGGGAGGAAGAGGTAAAATGGTTTTTGTCTGAGTGATTAGCCACTGAAAGCTTCAAGCAGCAGAACATTGTCTGATATTGTGCAGAGATGATTTTTTTTTTTTTTTTTGAGGCTGGAAGGAACTCAAAACAGGAAGTGCAGCCTCCTCAAACTAGAGTGGACCTTAATTAATGGCGTAGAAGGAGGGCAAAGTAGTGCTGATGGGGCACTACTCAAACTGATGATAAACAATTATAAACATCGATCCAAATGTGGAATGTTTTCAAAGTATTAATGGAGGAAAACTGGAAGTAGTCAAAAATGAAATTGAATGCATAAAGATAGGCCACTTTGAATTGGTTTACTCTGCCAGGAACGTCAAATTCAAGTGAAACGGTGTTGCATGTTTATCATCTTTAAGTACATTGCTGTCTCTGATACCTATATGCCTATAAGACCAGTTAACTATGATTCAAATTTTCACACCAACCACTACAGCAGTGGTTCTCAACCTTCCTAAAGCCTCGACCCTTTAATACAGTTCATGTTGTGGTGACCCCTCCCCCCATAAAATAAATTTCATTGCTACTTCATAGCTGTAATTTTGCTACTGTTATGAATCGGATGACCCTGTGAAAGGGTCGTTTGACACACCACACCCCCTCCGGGGTCACAACCCACAGTTTGAGAACTGTGACACTACAGCCAAGGATGAGTTGAAAAATTTTACCAACTTCTATAGTTGGAAGATGATCAATCAATCAAGATGCAGATAATTCTGGTGATTAGAATAAAACGGAAAAGGGCTCACTGGTTGTACCTGGCCTTCATGGTAGAAATGAAGCTGGAGAATGCATGATAGATTTAATAAGACTAACAAAATTCCTTGAAAATATTTTTTTTTTTGGTCAAGCACATTTGTACATATATTACCCTCATCATTCTCAAAACATTTGCTTTCTACCTGAGCCCTTGGTACCAGCTCATCATACCCCCCCTCCCAAAACCCCCCCCCCCCCTCAGGAAAACTTGATAATTTATAAATTATTATTTTGTCATATCTTACACTACCCGCTGTCTCCCTTTACCCACTTTTCTGTTGTCCGTCCCCCAGGGAGGAGGTTATATGTAGATCCCTGTAATCGGTTCCCCCTTTCTACCCCACCCTGCTGGTACCATCACACTACCATCACTCTCAGCACTGGTCTTAAAAGGATCATCTGTCCTGGATTCCGTGTTTCCAGTTCATGTGCCAGTGTACATCCTCTGGTCTAGCCGGATTCGTAAGGTAGAATTGGGATCATGATAGTGGGGTGGGGTGGGGGGTGGAGGAAGAGGAAGCATTTAAGAACTAGAGGAAAGTTGTAATGTTTCATCTTTGGCAAATACCTTTTTCAACAACATAAACAGTGACTGCATACAGGGACCTTGCTGCATGGAACATACAGACAGGAATCAAATTGGCCAAATTGGGAAAAGATGATGGAGATGCTCAAAACCAAGCCAAAGTCGGGTACTAGAGCAAGAAGTCTAACCTACAGTGAAGGCATCAGTGAAAGACAAAGCTCCAGAAACTGATGGGATACTTGTTCTTAAACACAGATGAGGTAGTGCTTCCAGTATGTATGCAAAGAAATGTGGAAGACAGATACCTGGCCAACGAGATCTATATTTGTTACCATTCCAAAGAAAGATGACCCAGTGGAATGCAGAAATTCTTGAATAATATCCTTAATATCACACGCAAGCACACAGGTGCTGGAGATAATTAAAAAGATAGTTGCAGAGTGCATAGACAAGGAGCTATCAAAAATTCAAGTCAAATTCACAAGGCTGGGAAAAGGGATAGCATGTCTACTGTCACAGGGATCTTGGTTGAAAGCTGAGAATACTAGAAAGGTTTTTAAACTATTGTACTAACAGTTTCTTTCATGAAAATTAACACGTCTGGTCCCAAGAAAGTGGAGGTTTAATATATCCCAAAAGTCCCACCTTTGCACACTGCAATACCACTCCATCACTTCCCACAGCAACCACCTTCTCCCTTTAGTATATTCCCGTACATCGCAGGATTCTGCAATTTTTTTTGTTAATGGCCACTCCATTTAGAATGTAAAGGTAACTGGCTCACGTATTGTTGGTGCTAGCTGGTAAACTTCAAATGAAAATTCAGCTGGATCCTCCTCATGCCCATGCTGTGGAAGCTGGTGAAATCAGGTCTAAGAACCAGATGCTTTGAAGGATGTGTTCCACTTGGGCTCTCACTGGTAGTGAGATCTCCTCTCCCACTTCTCAGCCGGCTCGTTTTATACTCCGCAGCAATGGCAATCCCCTTGTACTCTGTTATCAATTACTCACAGGTGACTCTCTTCAGTGTCTTCTCCACCTTTCAAACTCAGAAACATGTACGAAAAGGTAGCTTGGGGCTGTCTATAAGAATCACATTAAATAATTCCTGCCCCTACATTTATGCAAAGGTATTCCAACTGTCTGAGTCATAAACTATTGATACCATTGCAAGAAACAGGAATTCCAGAACACCTAAATTGTGCACATGTGGAGCCTGTACAAAGACCAAGAGGCATTCATTTGAATGGAACAAGGGCACACACTGAATGGTTTAACCGCAAGACAGGTGTGTGTGTAAAGTGTTGAATCCTTTCACCATATGCTGAGCAAATAATCGGACAACCTAGATTCAAGGGAGAAGCATGTGATATCAGGACTAGAAGATAGCACATTAACAGCCTGCAATATGCAAATAATAGCACCTTGCTGAAAGGACTAAAAGCACTGATAAAGATGAAAGACTACAGCCTTCAGTATGGATCACAACTCAATTACAACAAAAACCTTCACATTAGACAATATGATTAACTGAAGAAAGACTGAAACTGTCAAGAATTTACAATGTGGCTCCACAACCCATGCTCCTGGCAAGGCAAGAAACCACATGACTTATCACACTGGGTAGATCTGTCACATAAGACTTGTTTAAAGGGCAAAGCTGTCACTTTGTTGGACGCAGGTGTTCCTAACTCAATCCATGGTATTTTCAAATCACCTATTTGCCTCAGTGGTTAGGCCCTGGGCTGCTAACCCCTTTATCAGCAGTTTGAGACATCACCAGCTGCCCCAAGGGTGAAAGAAGCGGTTTCTAGTCCTTGAAAGCACTGGACCCACGAAACCCACGGGGCAGTTCTACCCTCTTAGAGGGTTTTAAGGCTGCTGCTGAATCGTAATTGACTCGGTGGCGGTGTTTTTATGTCCGTACGTGGAAGCTTTTGAACTATGTTGAAGAGTACTGAAGTCCCGTGCACTGCCAGACCAACACATCTCTGTTGAAAGCAGCAGCACCAAAATGCTCCTGAAGAGGATGGCGAGACTTCATCTCATGGACTTAGGACATGTGTCAGAAAGACACATGCATGGCAGGAAGGCCCTCAGTGAGATGGACTGATCTGGTAGCTGCAATAATGGGCTGGAACAAAACAAGGATGGTTCTATTCAAATGAATGCCTCTTGGTCTGTGTACAGGCTCCATGTGTGCACAATTTAGGTGTTCTGGAATTCCTGTTCCTTGTAATGCTATCCATAGTTTACGACTCAAGACTGTTAAAATACCTTGGTCAAGACCAAGCATTGTTTTGGTCACTGTGTGTTGGAGTCCACCGATAGCACCCAACACAATCCAGTGCCGGCTCCTAGGCTCGTGGTGGTCTGGCTTCATTGCCTTTATGAGTTCATCTCATAGCTCACATTTTATGCGCCAGTACTACTCAGCCATTTAGAGTCCCAACGTAAACTGTAGCCTTGCCTGTCTTTGTTCCTTCTGCCCTACCTACCCAGCACTGTTCTCCCTTTATGGGAAACTCCTTTTTCTCTAGAATCTAGGCATTTGTTCAAGGACATTATCTCGTTGCTGTGCCCTTCTATGCTCTCGTAGCACTGTGAGTGTGCTAGTAGCACTGCACGCGCCACACTTTATGAAACCCCTAGTCCGGAAGTGTACCTTTCTTACCAAGTTTGACAACCGCGATGGCATCTTCGTACAGATACAGGTGATCCGATCTGCAGATTCCAAATCTGCAAATGTAGCTGCCTGCTAAAAAGTAGTGCTTTCATGTTCACAGACTTGGTGAGAAATTCACAGCCTAAGTCCAACAAGGGAAATTTCTATATTCTCCGATTCAGTATGCAAAAGACTTTCTACGGGTGTAACCACAAAGAATCAAAAGTAATTACACTTGAAATGTATTATGATGAAACTGCTACAACAGAAATGGATGAATAACAACATACTCATTCTTCTGACATGCCCTCAGATAAAGAAACAAACAATATTTTTTTTTCTTTCTGTTTCTCTCAGTTCTTGTCTACAGGTTGGAATGGTTAAGTTTGAATCCTAGCTGAGGGATGGGGTCGGTTTTATTGTTTTTAAGCTACTCTTCTAACTGGGGCCTGTATCCATCACAATACAAATGTGCGCAATATAATGACCTGAAATTCAAAGAGATAAAAAACAAAAGTTTAATAGTTAAAACAGTGATTGAGACACAAGCAACATTACATCACCAGAGCAGGTAGTCTTTCTTACCTTCCTTGGGTCTAATGGACTTTGTTGTGAATTCACCGAAGCTACAGACCTGCTCATCAGAAAACCGCACATGCAAACAAGAGTACTTACCTCACTTTTAAGAGATTCACAAATACTCTAAAGCCTTAAACACTGGATTAAGAACCTCAACTGCAGAAATTTAATTCAGTAACGGGCCTGAGAAGCCCAGGCAGCCACCACAATTCATGCTGGTGGTCTAGACACAATCCCACGACTCCCAAGTTTTTCATTCAATTCCAGGGGCGGCATTCAAAGAAATTCCTTCCGTACGTGGACCAAGAAGAATACTCACATGCCACATTTTAGTTTCTATGTAAGTATGAAAATAGAAAATCATTTATGTACTAAATACCAACACATTGTTTCTAGTAATGTTACTGTTTTACTTTGAAATACTTTTTTTTTTTTTGAGCAATTACAACAAATAATGTCGGAAAAGGCTGTGAAGGAAAGTCTGTTTCCTTGAAGAAGTTGCTTTATTGACTTCAGGGGCTAATTTATAAAAGTTAACATGTTAACCTACTCAAAATTATGTTCACATTATTTAAAAATGACGATGTGTGTGTGTGTATAGTAAATAATGCACACATGCTACACACTAATAACATTCAAGATAAAAAATGTGCTGCTTGAAAAGCGTAATTACAAATAGTTTAAAACAGCAACACATGTTTACAGCACCCTCTTTTGTCATTCCCACTTTATTCCAAAATTTCATTTACTTCATTATTTATAGTTTAAAAAACACTTTAAATGGTTTTTACAGATACCTGACATAAAATGTCTCCCCTCTCCTTTTTAAAAAACC
>NW_022111321.1:5444199-5445829 GCF_000313985.2 Echinops telfairi | reverse complement strand
GAGTTTCCGAGGTGGAAACTTTATGAGAGTAGGAAGTCGCATTGGGCTCCTGCAGAGCAGCTTCAAGTTTCAAAATGCTAACCTGTGATTAGCAGACCAACATGTAACCCACTGTGCCCAAAATCTGAGGGACTGAAGGATCAGAAGGGTTTGAAATGGAGTAGAGGATAACTCGCCTGAGCAGGCAACGCAGCATGTTCCAGACTCATAAAAGATGTAGTGGTAATAACAATACTATGAAAATAATTTAAAATTGTATTCTTTATTTTTATGACTAATCGAAAATAACTCTACTCCCGTGCCATCAGGTCAATTTGCTTCATGACCTCATGTAAATTTTTCTGTGAACAGTCTTATCTTTCTTCTTCAGAGAGACTAGTGGGTTGGAACCACCAACCTAACAGTTAACAGTCCAAAGCTTACCTGCCAGTGTATTTCTACTTTAGCTAAACTGTTGTCCCGTTTGTTGGCTCTGTTGTGGGCAGTCCCTGATGTGCACAGACCCGATCTACAGGGGTTTCACCACTGTGATCTTTCAGAAGCAGGCTTCCAGGCTTGCCTTTGCTGATGCCTTGGAACTGCTAACCTTCCAGCTCAGGAGAGTGCTCACTTGTGCCACAAGAGTGCTGTCACTTAGTAGTGGACTATTATGAGTGGACTTCGAAAAGTTCCTGGAAAAATTCCATTATCTTATAATTCCATTTTCCCACATACCATATATACGCGAGTATAAGCCGACCCAAATATCAGCCCAGGCACCTCATTTTACCACAAAAACTGCATTAAAAAATGTGCTGGAAAAAACTCAGCTTACGCACGAGTATATACAGTGCTTTCTGAAGCCCCTTTTCTACTGTTGGACAAATTACTTAATTACACTGAGGCTCTGTGGACCTCGGAGTCCCTGCATGGTACCAATGGCCACTATCCTCAGCTAGCCAGACGGTTAGAGATCTGTCTGCTCAAAAAAGTCTCAGGGCCCTACTGAAAAAAATCAGTCATTAATATCTAGAGAGCACCGTTCCAGTCTGGCACACACAAAGTCACTATGAGTCAGAGTTGAATCCACAGCAATTGGTAATATCTCCTAAGAAACTAAGCTCTAGAAACCAGAGGCAGTTCAACCTTATTCTTTATGGTCAGTATTGACCCAATGGAAGTGAGTCATACACATAGCAAAAGATTTTTTCACGTAGTTACATGTATCTAGGTGTTTTTGAAGAAAGTTGGGTAAACTTGGCACTATTCCAATTCATGGAATTTATACTTACAACTGAGATGAAATGTGAGTCACAGACTCTCCTATTATCCTTTAGCATAGATTTAATTAATCAAATAAGTGTTTTCACTTATTTAAAGGAAGAAGCCCTTAGCGCCCTACCTATGATTCATTTAGTGTCATCCATTTAATAAGTTTCAGAGAAAAATTGTCACCACCCCAGCCCCCAACAGTCTTTACAAATGAGTGAATGAACAGTGCGTTACCTGGGATTGATATTTTCGAACTTTAGTTATTTGATTGGCTTTTGCTTCCATCTTTCCAACTAATGTCTCCAGTTCACACTCTAAGTCTTCTTTCAATTCAACAGTCGGTGACTCCTGGATAAGTTTCGCTAGCTGCTGGTGATCA
>NW_022111321.1:5441117-5442860 GCF_000313985.2 Echinops telfairi | reverse complement strand
GTGATCACACAGGCTGGTGTGCTTCTTCCATGTGGGCTCTGTTGCTTCTGAGCTAGATGGCCGCTTGTTTACCTTCACGCCTTTAAGACCCCAAACGCTATATCTCTTGATAGCTGGGCACCATCAGCTTTCTTCACATTTGCTTATGCATCTGCTTTGTCTTCAGTGATTATGCCGGGAAGGTGAGCATCATGAAATATCAGTTTAATAGAAGAAAGTATTCTTGCATTGAGGGAGTGCTTAAGTAGAGGTCCAATGTCCATCTGCTACCTTTGTACTAAACCTGTACATATATGCACAGATTTACTCCCACATCCCCATATATAAAAATATTTACATACATTTATTCAGACCTTTATATATGCCCTTTGCCTCCTACCTCTTTCCTCTATTTCCTTTTACTTTCCTCTTGTCCCACTATCATGTTCAATCTTCATTTGGGTTTCAGTAATTCCTCTCAGTTACATTACCCTTGGTCACGCCCTACCAGGCCTCCTACACCCTCCTCACCACCGATTTAGATCACTTGTTCCCTTGTCCCTGGGTTTGTTAACACCACTTCCTTTCCCTACCTCCCCCTCTCCTATGTCCCCCCGGAACTGTTGGTCCCGTTTTTTTCTCCTCCAGATTGCTCATCCAGCTTATCTAATTTAAACCTGTGAAGAAAATAACATGCACAAAAAGAGCAAAACCAAGCAACAAAATAAAACAAAACAACAAGCCAATGACAAAAATAAAACACATCAACAAGAAAGAAAAGCTTGTAGTTAGTTCAAGGACTGTTTGTTGGCCTTTAGAAGTGTTTTCCGGTCAAGTCTGATGGGGCGCCAAGCCCTGGTCCCAAAGTCTACTTTTGGTATTCCCTGGGGATTTCGTTGCTCTGCTCCCCTTGTTGTTCTGTTCCATGCCCTTAGTGTTTTGCCTCGGTGTGGTGGGATCAGATTGGGCGGAATTCCCAGTGTCTCCAGTGTTGTCCCCTGTAGGGCTATGGGTCAGTGAGGGATGTCATATCTCATAGTGGGGCCGGCCATATGGTCTTCTCTGTGTAAGCCGTGTTTTTCAGCACATTTTTAATGCAGTTTTTGTGGTAAAATTAGGTACCTCAGCTGATGGGTTGGCTTATACTCGAGTATATACGGCATGTACTAAGAGCCCTGGTCAGCAGTTTGAAACCAATAGCTGTTCAGAAGGAGAATAATGAGGCTTTCTACTCTCATAAAGAGTGAAGTCTTGGAAACCCACAGGGGCAATTCCATTCTGTACTACTGTATGGTCGCTATGAGTCAGAATTGAATCAATGTGCACTGAGTATGGTTTTTGAGGGAGTGGTTCCATTGTCGAAGCAAGGCTTCAAACTGGTTCTTGCAGGGTCAGACAAGGCCAAGGAGATTCAAAGATGGCAGCACCCTGCTTCACTGTGAATGTACACTGCTGTCCACAGTACCTGATGCCAGTAATCCAATCTCACAAACCAGGATCCTTGGGGAGGGCTCAGTATGCCCCTTTCCCATTCCAGAGCTTCAACTTCAAAATGATTCCTCTTCTGACAACTACGAGAAACCACACAAATCCTAACACTGTGGTTTGTTCCTTTTTTGCTTCAACTGGAAAACTGATTGGAAGCCCTGCATTCAAGAGCGAGTAGGAATTGTGCCTAAATTAGATAGATGTTCATAACCAGGGGGCTGCCTGTATGTCATGCTCCCAGATACAGAAGCAACACTAAAATTTAAACCTGCCATT
>NW_022111321.1:5439927-5440788 GCF_000313985.2 Echinops telfairi | reverse complement strand
TTCACTACTCGATCATTGCACAAGGCTTTACTGTGTTGTTTCATGAGATGTAAGACATGCTGAACATTGGCTACCACCGCATGGCTAGGACTGGTGGACTACGGAGAGAAAAATGATTAAAACAAGAAGTTATTCAGGCCATGATCATTTAAATGTTATTTTCTCAAACCTGGAAACACATACACACACATACACACCCGTATGACATAAACCTGCTAATTTAACAAGTCCCATCAACTAGATTTTCCAAATATCTTGCTTTTACCTTATTTTTCCTAGTATTATTCACTCTGTTGTTTTGCCCCCTTCTCCAATTGGTTATAAGGAGGACATTTCACCAGGTTTCTCTGTTCAGTTTCGCCCATCTCTAAAGTATTAAGTGCTATCAATGATCCAGGGAGCCTTGGTGGTGCAATGGGTTAAACACTGAGCAGTTAACCACAAGGTCAGAAGATCAAACCTCCTTACCTGTTCTTAGGGAGAAAGATGAAGCTGTCTGCTCCTGTAAAGATTTACGGTTTTAAAAACTTTACGGAGCAATTTTATTTTGATCTAGAGTTGCTATGAGTAAAAACCCACTCAGTGGGCAGTGCATTTATTAGTTTAGTACAGGATACTGTCCTAAAATAGTGACTCTTCATGTTATTCCCTACAAGAAAATATATTGACCTTAACGCTGAAATTTCCTATGGTGGAAACCAAAGCCTTACGTTGTGCTGCAACCTGACCCCATGCCCCACTGTCTCCTAATCTCTCTCCATTGTTTGGACAAATCATACCAGGAGGCACAAAACGTTTGTGATGAAATGAAATGAAAAGGTAATGGAATCTTTCATAAACTTTTTGAAGCATCTTTGTATT
>NW_022111321.1:5436724-5438737 GCF_000313985.2 Echinops telfairi | reverse complement strand
GGTTTCGAACATTTAACCACGACAGCATCAGTGCACACTATATTTTTATTATAGTAACTGTATCTTACTAAGTAGGTCCAAAATCTGAATAAACATCAGATTGAGACTAGGAAGATGTCAAAAAATACTTTTAGGGGCCCCACAACTACAGAACTCCGATTCAGTAAACTGGTGGTGGGTTCGAAATACAGCCTCAGCAGTTGGCCAGGCCTTGAAAACCAGTAGAAGCTGTTTTTCATCCAACTCAAAAATTCTACAGTGAAACAAACTAAAAAACATAGTAAGAATAGAAGACAAAATAATGTCAAATGATAGACTGAAATCTGACAAGGGATAGCACTAAAGCAAAGTACAGCATCAAGTTGATGGGGAAGAAATAGATCTTTGAGCATAGTTTGTGTCTTAAACAGTGCAAAGAGTAAGTAAAGAGCTAGAAAACCGTTTTCCATGCTTTATTGAGTGTTTATTATGAGTTTAGTAAACAACAAAACAAAACAAAGCACTAAATTTCCTAAACTTGAAAGGCATTCAAAGCATATATAAATGGGGGGAAGCAGCTAAAATAGTAGTACAAACTAAGAGTGTTACCACTTATTAGAAATATTTGACAAAAATGTGTTAAAGGATCATAAGGCTTAAGGTCTCTGTAGGAATGCATCTTGGAGGATGAGTCCTAGAAACTATCTGGACATGAGCTTATCACCTATTAAATTGCCAAGTTAAGATTCTGAAATTCCAATACTGTGATACATCTATGAGCCTCATTCATCGATGTAATCATGGCCACACCAAGCCAGTGAGCACCTCTTTTTGTTTCCAGATTCTACGTGACCTGACTGACTGTTGAAAATTACTCGGTGAAAAGAAAAAAAAACTTAGAGGGTGTGTGGAAGAAATGGGTTTAATGGCATGCCAAAATGACTGGGAGCCTCCGCCTGGTAGGGCCAGGCTTGCAGAAGTCATGACGGAGCAGGTTAAGATCATGAGTACAGGGTGTGTTGAAGTGGGGAGTAAAGCCCTGGAGGTGGCTGAAAGGAAGCACCGACCGAGCACCTGAGGAGGGTGAAGTGGCTAAGCTTTGGGCTCTCCCTTCTCTCTCACTGCCAGTCAATTCTGCCTCATAGAACCTCTAAGGGATGGAGTAGAACTGTTTCTGTAGGTTTCTGATGTTGTAAATCGTAAAGACAGCAGAAAGCCTCATCTTTCCCCTGTACAGTGGCTGGTGGCTTCAAACAACCGAACTTGCTGTTAGCAGTATACCACATAACTATTTAAAGACCGCATTTTCTAAATAAAAAACCAGACAAATGGATGGTCTGAAACCAGAAAACAAGACAACCTACGTTAGCATAATGCTGATGTCCTCACACCCACAAAGGCTTTGAAACCCAACTGTGGCAATCAGTGAGGAGTGAGTGTATCCTACGTCTCTCCAGGATCCCTTTCGGAAACCACACCTTCTCCAAAGCAGGGGCTTAGCTTGTTTTCCTTCCATTAATTATTATCTGTGCTCTAAATTATCCCCCAGTTCTCCCTCCACATGCCCACACCATAAAACCTTTTCCCATCTCATTATCACTGAACCTCTGTTGAAAACTGGATGATCAGTTCTCTCTCTGCATGTCCACACCATAAAACCTGTGATTAGGATGATCCACATTGGTAAAGAGAGTGAGAAAATATTTTCAACATTTACCGTTTACATGAGATAAATGCATTGTACTCAAAGCTAAATCCTGCAAAGAAAATACACCAACTTACCTTTCCAGCTACAAAGGGCATATCACCCAAGCATAATCTATAATGTGGCTGTGCAGCAAAATAGTTTCTAGGACCTCTCTAAATGAAAAGGAAAGAAAAATAGTTACTGTTATATTGATAGATGAAAAAAAAATCTAGTTACTCATATGTTGATACATGAACAACCTGAAATCTTGGCTTAATGTTGAGTTACTATGTGCCTTCTATAGACTAACATTAAGGTAATGAGCCCCTAATAATATGTCAATGTGT
>NW_022111321.1:5433948-5436333 GCF_000313985.2 Echinops telfairi | reverse complement strand
CTTTTCCGGTGGTTTTGACTTCTTTTTTTTAATTCTTCTTGCACTGGCAACACATGGAGTGGCTTTTTCTTCAAAGATAATTCTATTTGTTTCTAGACCAGTTTGCAACTAGAAAAAATACGAGAACCTGAAATTAGTGAGGTAGAAACACACTGGATTAAAATCTGAGACATGCTATGTAAGGGTAGGTAAAGCCAACAGTACCCTCTGACAGAAACACAGGTCACAGCTGCAGGTGCATTATTTGTAGTTGCTCCATGAATTATATCAAATGAGTTTAATGGAAAGCACACAACCTCAAACTAATGCTTTAGTATTTTCTTCTTTTTCACAAATTATAGCTACACCATGACAAACACAAAGCAGCCACAAAATAAAATGTACCACTTCTTTTAAAATCTCATATACTTACAATACAAGAGGGGTGAATTAGAACATGTCCAAAAAATTGGAAGTAGATTCACGAGTGTTATCCAGACCTCTTGTTCTAAAGCTAGATGTTTTTTTCTAGATACTTAGCAATTCTATACTAATTTAAAAATAATTTTTAATCTACATGGTAGAAATTCCAATTACAGACAATGTAACAGAATGTTCCTAAACCAGTGAGCATACTCATGAAGTGACACTGCTGGCACAGACCAGAAGGAACTGTGCTGTGGAGGCTCCGTCCTAATTGTTTTGAAATCAGAACCTATGCAGGCGATTGGTATTATAATAAGATAATAATTATTATCAACGAGAAAAAGATATGCAAATGTCATATAAGTTAAATACTTTGGAAGGGAAAGAGTACACCCAAGCAATAAGGAGGTTTCGTACAGGGCTCTAGCAGTCGCTCTCCATCTTCGAGAAAGATGGTTGTTTGGTTGGTATACAGATTACTCAATGTGTTTGTGAAGCCATGGTGTTTCCTTTCCACCTGCTGGTCACAAGCTATTGGGGTAGTAGACAACCTCAACTTGTCCTGGTGTCCTGAACAAGCAGGTTTGAAAATGGCTTTTGAACATTTCTGACAGGGACCTATGGTAAGAACCAAGTTTTACGTAGTTATTTATCACATGTATTGTGTGCTAAGGTTAATTCTGTAGAACTACCCCATAGGGTGAGCTTCCTCAACCACAAGGAGTCCTGGAGGCACTCTGAGTTGGTGTTGGGCTGCTAACAGCAAGGTTGGCAGTTCAAATCCACTAGGTTGCTCCTTGGGAGAAAGATGAGGCTGTCTGCTCCAGTACAGACTTACAGTCTAGGAAACCATATGTAGGGTGAGTCCGAATTGGTTGATGATAGTGGGCTTGGTTTTGGTTTGATTTCTCCTGAGGAACTGCTGGTGGGTTCAAATGGCTCTCCATCAGATTAGTAGCAGAGCTTTAACTAGAATACACCGCTAGGGTACCTTTATTATGTGTACTTAGTTCTTGGTATTTGTCATCTACTTATGTACTTATTTTGTTTTGATTAAATCCCCCATCTGTGGAATTACTCAAACTTTACTCTTTGTCTGTACAGATACATGTTCACAACTTTCCAGATGTTAAGACATATCATCTTAGAACCTCAATTTTAATCATTTTAAAAAGCATATAAATGGTAAAATTATGCACAGCCGACCCGTTTACATTTCAACGTACCTGGGCTGCCTTAAGTTGCATACGTTTCCTTTCCTGTTCTTCTTCACGAAGTTTGGCTTCTAACTCTTGCATTTTTTTCTAGTGATCAAAGTATTAAAAAGGACAATGGTGAAAAAAATGTCCATTTGGAAAACTTTAACACAAACATTAAGAAAGTGTTTTAAAATTTTATAGTGAACACATACTTGTGAATTTACTTTTAAAATGTCTCAGAGCTTGCCAGTGTCCACAACACACTTTGCTTTGTGGTCACTATTAATCATTTTGTGAGGTAGCAATGAGGTCACTGGGTGGAATTGTGGGTAAAATATATGGTCAAAGAACAGGCCTCTGTATGGAAGTTAATAACAGACTACAAGGAAGCTGCATGTGGAACTTTAGTGTCAGGGGCATTAAATATCTCTCAAGTGAATCAATTAAAGCTATAATTATTTCAGAAAGTGCATTAAACCTATGATGCAAGGCTTAAGTATGCTAAAAAAATTTTTCTTTCAACATTTAAAAAATAACTTTCTCTTACCCGCATCACAATTGTTACATGTAAACATTTTCTCTGAATCTTTAAGTCTTTAAATCCTTACATAATTCCTCACAACAGATTGCTTTTCCTATATTCAATGAAATGCACAGATTTGTACCATATTACATGTTAATCAGTGAAAACCATATTTACTAACTTCTGCAAGGGCTTGCATCGTAGTAAGTTTGTTATACTCCTGTTCAAGAAGATCCAATTTTTCAAGTTTGGACTGAA
>NW_022111321.1:5416744-5433152 GCF_000313985.2 Echinops telfairi | reverse complement strand
ACACATTTAAATTTTTTAAATTTGTGAGTTCAATAAAGGATCACTTTGAGGAACAAAATGTTCATTATCTCAGAGCACATTTTAAGAAATCCCTTTAAAAAGTATTTTTGACCCTGGTAAGGCTAGGCAATCAAGTAAAAATCACAAACAATCATGATAAAAAACATTTCAAAGATTTTATAAAATGGCAAAAATTTAGCTAATCACACAAAGTTCTGAGCTATTCAAAGTACATTAGCTGTCTTACATCTTCTTCTGGCCTAATAAAGGGATAACACATAGAACTGAACACAATTTCAGTTATACACACCTATCTATGTAATAAAATCATCTATGCAAAAAGATAATGAGAGCCTGAGCCCTAACAACGTGAATGACAAGAGCGAACCAACAGAATCATCTCAGAGATGATAGCTAAGATGCCAGCAGCCACAGACGACTCAGAGGTTTGGTGATGTGGTGGGTGCTGATGCTAACAACCAAGACGAGCAACACAGGGAACGCACTGTATCTGAATAGGGCACAAGTAAAGGCGGAAATAGGGTTTCCTCATTTAACTTAAAAACAAAAGGAAGGTACAATTTTAAAATTTTACACAGTGACTAAACAAAGTAGCATCTATTTTGTTAACTGCCATTACCTCTGCTATTGCTTTCTGGATAGGCAAATGTAGGTTTATTTGGGGAGCGTCGCATATCACTATTAAGGAAAGGCTTATCGGGTGGATAGACTACATATGAGGAATGATGAACCATATTCCCATCTGTCCTTGATGGTTCGGGTAAGCTGCTCTGAAATATGAAGCAAAAAAAATTATCTCTCATATGGTTAGGTCACAAACAGCATGAAAATGTATGTATTCATGACCACGAACTGGAAAGTTCATACATTACACAGAGAGGGAAAACAGACATTTGTTTACAAAAAGCTTCACGGAATTCTACGTGTAGCTTAGCTCTTTTCATAAAAAGCAAACAATGCCCCAAACACAAATGCCATATAGATATATATAGTACTTATATTGTATTTTAAATATATATACAATGAAATAAATGTGCATTAAATACATTCTCTATTTCAAAGATCTGAAACTGCCACAAATAACTGTACTAATCTACCCCCAACCCTAATAAAATATTTGCTGAATACTTATTAATGGTATAAAGCTCTGTAGAATAATAAAAAGAAAATAAGATGTGGTTCTTGATTCAAATAATTTGTATTTCATTAAAAAGAAATACAGGGACTATTAGATAGCACTAAGAGCCACCAAACACACAAATGTAGTTTTTTCTCCACATAAGCTATTCATGTCTTCAATGTGATCCTGTCACATTGAAGATCAGTGCCATATGATTTCAACCGAGGGGATGGCAACTATGGAGTTGTTTATTGTAGGTGACTTCCTGTTAGTAGACAGAGAGTAGGGGGAGCAATGGATAAGCTGAGGTTACACCGAGCGATATGACTGACACCGGCTCTAAATTCTCAGACATCATTCTTCTGCTTCAAGAGCCACAGAAAACCATGTGTATACTTCTTAGCTTTGAAAAGCAGAGCCCTGGTGATGTGGTGTTACAAGTTAGGCTGCAAACCACCAGGTCAGCAGTTCAAAACACCAGCCCCTCCAAGGGTGAAAGACAAGGCTTTTTACTCCCATAAAAAGTTAGTCTCCAGGGAGATAGAGGAGGGTTTCTGCTCCCATAAATATTTACACAAAAAGTTAGTCTCAGTAACCTACAGGGGCAGTTCTACACTGTCCTATAGGATCATTAAGAGTTGGAATCAACTTGGTAACAGTGAGTGGTGACCCCTTTGGAGAACTATGTCTATAAAGTACCAGAATAATTTGTATATAAAAAACTAGAGACAGTAACATTTTAAACATACAGAAAACAACTTGCTGGAACACACAAAGGCCATCCACACTCCCATACTGCACTAAAAACTGAAGTTTTTCATTTCTAAGTTGACTTACAGAAGATAGGAAGGATAATAGGCCCTAATATCCATATCTGCAGATGGGAGTGGAAGGTGTAACAAATTGGTCAAAGGAATCCTGAAAGACTGAGAGAGCATAAAGTACTATTTAATGAGCATTCATTTGTATTAGGCATTAAAACAACCTAGAGGTGATATGCAGTATTTGAGAGGATGTGGGTAGATTACGGTACATGCAAACATTAAGCCATTTTATATGAAAGCAAAAAAAGTGCTCCTATACAACAGTAAAAACCTTTATTAAACAAAATATCAAAATGTGAAGTTATTATTTCTTGACACATTTTCCACCTAGGTTTATACATCTGAAGGCTGTGTTTCTCTTATTTATTTCCCAAAGAAATCTACACCCTATCTAATCATCAATTCTGGCACCCTCGAAGGATGCAAATTGTGTTCTCTTGAAGTTTTAAAAGCAATCATAAGGGTCAAAACTAGGACTGAAGAGTAGATGATGAGAAAGGTTTCCCAGCAAAATTGAAGAATAGTCCTCAGTACTTTCAATAATGAGCAGATGCATTGTGCTTATGGATAGAAATTCCTCCGGGCAACTTATGTAGCCTTTCCTCCACAATTAATGTTCCATTTTCTTAAAATGTCTGCATAACAGGTCCTAGTGATGATCATCCTGTGTTCTTGGAGAAAATCTATCAAGATTACTCCTTTCAAATTCCAAAGTCACCATAACTTTCTGAGCTAATCTCTCTGCCTTGACTTGAACTAGCCCAGCAGGTTACCCTGGAAGCCACTCTTTGGAATGGACTTTGCCCTCTGAAGTGTACTGGCAACTCCAAGACCTGGCCCTGGTTATAATTTATTTCATGAAATTGTGTTCATTAGCTTCAATTTTGAGTAAAACAAAGACTGATGGAAAAATTAATGCAGTGCTTCTGGTAGCCAGTGAGCTGAAAGCTTGCTAAGCCCTTAAAATCGAAAACACTGAGCCATGGGAGCTCTCAACTTGAGTCTATGGTAAGTCTATGGTCTTCCTGAACTAGTTTTACAGACTTGAGTTCCTCCATTCACTGAGGCTGACTATCCTTCCTCTCTGTGCCTTTTTGAGAGACATTAAGGGGGAAAGTCATTCTTACGATACCGATCCATCGAAAAAAACCTATTGTTTTATGGGGGACAGCATCCCTTGCCCTACTTGTTGAAATGTTATGGGACGATGTCGACCGTATATACTTGTGTATAAGCCGAGTTTTCCAGCACATTTTTAGTGCATTTTTTGTGGTAAAATTAGGTGCCTCAGCTGATATTTGGGTCGGCTTATACTTGAGTATATACAGTACTTGTTTTGTTAAAAATGTATTACCCTTGATCTCAAAATCACCTTTGTCCTATGGTACAAAAATTGTTTTTAGAAGGTACCCGATGAGACTAACACAAGCGCAGTTTCAAGTGAGCTGCCCTGCAGTCATTCACTGGCCGCAAAGACCTGGTTTTAAAGTTTATTAGACAGAGACCCGTGCATGTATGAATTGGAGCAGCGGTAGCAATACTTGACCTGTATAATGAGCTTGGAGCCTAATATTGGGGGGGGGTGTTGGGGGGTTTACTTGGGAGTTTCCTGGATGTTTCCTCTATAGATTCTGATAGTGACTGTATAAGACATGCACACTGTAGCTATAAAAATTAAAGTGAACAACGAAGATTTAGGCAGTGGTTGGGATCAGTCTCAAAAATGGTACTTTAGTAAATAAATATGAACTCTATTGTAATGATCATATACTACAAGCAGGACTAATAACTACCATTTTTCAAATTTTTTGGCAAACAGATTTTACAGCGGGCTAGGAAGCTGCATGGATTTTTCAAATCTTAAAAGATTTAACACAGCAAAAAAATTCCTGTAAAATATCAAAAATTATTGCAAAACTTACTTTTAAAGATGACTGTTCAAAAAAAAAAAAAAGGGTCTCCATTGATTGTAATATATATAATTAAAACCAATTGGAATTGAGTATCTGAGTCATGGAGATCCATTTGCATGAGACTATACATTCTCTCCAAGGGTTTTAAATGGCTGATTTGAGGGGAAGTAGATTACCAAGCAATACTATGTAGACTAATAACACCAACTTTTCTCTAATTGCTAAGGATATTAACTGCTTGCATCACCAGAATCTTATTACTTGACAACTACTATTCAATGCATCTCTCTGGACAGCTACTGTGGTTTTTCTCTTTGTGGTGTTTTTCTCTTTCGTGGCTTTTTAATGACTTTTTGCTTTCTTCACATATAATTTCCTTGATATCATTGCCAACTCATTCAGTCTTTGGATACTAGTGTCCAATGCATCAAATCTATTCTTCAAAAGTCTTTAAATTCAAGGCTTACTCTCTACATTCATGGCCCTTTGGCTCTCATATACTTAATTTTCTTCAGCTTCACCTTGCATATGAGTAATTGATGGTCATATTACAACTGACCCTTGGTCTTGTAATAACGAATAGTTTTCTTCAATGCCTGTTTCCAAATAAGTAATATATTTCAATGCTGTGAGGGCCATACATAATGTTGTTAATGTTATTGAAAACGCTGCTCACAGTGACTTAAGTCATTGGCCTTGCAAAGTTCTCTCAGGCAATCTCCTGCCTAACTTCTATTACTGAGACCACAGTTTCTGTCTAACAATTCTTCATTTCCAACTATTAACAATGCACTTGATTGTATGTTTGCTCAATTAGATAGCAAAGGAAGGTAAAAATATTGAATTTCTTCATCTTTTGTATTAGTGGTTGGTGCATAAGTTTGAATAATAATAATAATAGTTTTCTTTGGCATATGGAAATTAACCTATTAGTGACAAAGGCCACGAAAGGGAAGAATGATCAAAATGGATGCCAACAAGGGCTCAAATTTGCTCTCAAACATAGAACCGCTAAAGTGAAAGAAAATGATTAAAATAGATGAACAGAATATGAGAGGATGGCTAGAAATGGCAAAGTATTATAACATGCAAAGACCTGGCGTTAGAAAACCTAAAGGGAAAGACATGAGTTATATAATCGTTTGTCAATTTGAGAGTATTAAGAGTGAAGGGGTGGAGTCTTAACTTGTCAATCAAGGTCATAGCCTCTGTGTGGGCATGGCCTTCTCCCAAGGGTTCTAGGAACTCTTGTATTCATCCTTGGAGGCAGGAGACACTCTCTCTTGGCTCATTAACAGAGAGACATTCTTGTTGACAAGCCACATGAAGACAGGCTGATGGCAGTCAGCCTCAGAGCTGAAGGAATCACGTGGAGACCCCTGCCAGCACTGAGATGCCTCTACTACCACTGGATCCACAAGACTTTCCACTCAATGGCCTGTGATCTTCCTGCATTCGGTGTCATTGCATGGTGTTGTGTGAGTCTGAAGACTTGTACTGGATTTATGGGCTAATATCGGACTTAAGGGTTTGAACTGGGCTGGAATGTTGCTTCAATACCTCTTTCTTATACACAGTGTCTACGAATTTGTTTCTCTAGTCAACCCAGACTAACACACCAGGAAAGAACTGAAGAAAATATTCAAGTCTAATATTGCAATACTGAAAGATTCTAAGGGCAAAATACTAAACCAGAAACCATAAAAAAATAGGGAGAATACAGTTTCTGACAAAGAATTGGTGGATTTTCAATCATTTAAAACAATGGTTCTCATGCCATGACCCTTTAATACAGTTCCTCATGTTGTGGTGACCCCCCAACCATAAAATTATTTTCATTGCTACTTCATAACTGTAATTTTGTTAATGTTATGAATCGGGTGACCCCTGTGAAAGGGTTGTTCGACCCCCAAAGGAGTCACATACCCAGAGGTTGAGAACCGCTGATTTATAAGGAAACAGCATATGGTCAGGAATTGATGGTACTGAAGGAGAAGTCCAAGCAACATTGAAGGTCCTGATGAAACACAAGGCTCTAGGAATTAATAGAATACCAACTGAGATGCTTCAACAAACAGACGTGTGTTAGTTCTGGTGGGCTAGAAAAACAAATCATAAAGATGGAGAGGGGTGCATACTGAACCTCTGCCTCAGGGTAGTTTTTCTTTGGCTCGCCAGAGGTCAGACATGTCCATGCAGTTTACTGGACTGTTTTCTGCAAAGAATATGGGAAGTTAAAGTTTTCATTATTTTGTTTGGTTGTTGTCTTTGGTTATTCCTATCTGAAATGGCAAAAATGAATGTTGTTAATATATATTTTGAACTCAGGGATAGAAATCTCCCCTTGAATTTCTCAGACATGGTGCTTACTGAAAATGGCTGATAGGAGGTCAAAATGGCTGACAGAAGGCCTGGCCCTGGCTTGAGGCAATGCAGCTAGAGGCCTAAGGCTATATTTTGTTTTAATGGAATAGTTTAGATAAGGTTTAAGATAAGATAAATAAGAATTGAACTTCACTGTTTTAAGAATTGAATTTAGGTTCTAGCTGTATTAGGTTTATACTGTTTTCTTTTGACTATTATTATTAATACTATGATTGATAGAAATTATCTTTGGGAAGTATGAAGATAGCTTTAAGTCCACTAGTCTTCAGTCATTAAAACTGGGTCTTAAATGGGTTTAGAACACCAAGGCTCTGAAAAGATAGGCCCCACCCATTTTCTTAAGTGCTCAGGACATTCAAAGGTGAAGAGACATGCCTAGGGGGCTGATGACAGATTGAAAAAAAAAAAAAAAAAGGGAACTCTTGATTTTTGAATTAGTGGCTTGTGCTTGATTTTTGAATTAGTGGCTTGTGCTTGAGGCTGGAAAAATCTGGAACCATGCATGAAAAAACACTCCTATGACTGAACGTTAAAGGGACCCTGTGACAGCCTGAAATGCTCGCTAGGTGACCATCTGGATCCACTTGTTGAGTGGAAGTGGGAGGAAAGCAGCAATAAAGAGACAGGTTGAGTCTAGCCACTGATACCCGTGGACCTGGTCCACAGGGACTAGAGAAGACTTTAAAATTATATATGGATAAAAAGGTGTGTCAAAGTGTCAAGTTGACAAGGGGTGGTATGTGGTTGTTACATAATCTGTGTCAACTTGATACTGTTAAGAGTGAAGGGTTGGAGTTTAGCCTGTCAATCAGGTCGCAGCTTCATGACCTCAGTTGAAGGTCTTGGTGCTGAGAAGATAAATAGCTTTCTGGAGGTGGGACACACATGTCTGTGTTTCAACATTCCTGTTGACAAGCCACATAGAGCTACACTGACAGAGGCAGAGAGCCCTAGAGCTGGAAGAGCCAGTGGAGACCCATACCAGCACTGTTGCTTCCACTGCCACTGGATCCACAAGACTTTCCACCCACTGGTATCGGGCATATAGGCTAACATCAGATTTATGGACTTGATCTGGACTGGGCTGGGATGTTTTCTGAATGTACAATTGTTCTTTGATATAACGTTCTCTCTTATACATATGAGTGTATCTGGATTTGTTTCTCTAGCCTACCGGAACTAACACAAGATGCAATGCTGGAAGCACTTGTCTATGCCAAGACATTTGGAAGAGATCCATAACTGTGCTTGTTGCAACGCAAAGTGATCCAACAGAAGATTATTCAAACATAGTTCCAGTACACAGACTAGGAACCGCAACAAATTCAAGTTGGATTTATGAGGAACACATCATTGCCGATGTCAGTTTGATATTGGCTGAAAGCAGAGAATGAAAGGAACATGCTTGTTTTACTGACTACACAAAGACATTTGGTTGTGTGGATTATAACAAACTGTGGATAGCATTGAGAAGAGTGGGAACGCTATCATCTGTATGCTGAGCAAATAATCGAAGCTTGACTAGGTGGAAGAAGACCCATTAACAACCTGCAATATGCAGATGATATTACATTGCTGAAAGGAGAGGACTTGAAGCACTCGGCTGAAGAACAAAGATGGCAGCCTTCAGTATGAATCACAACTCAGTACAATGAAAACAAAAATCCTCCAACTGGGCTAACAGACATCATAATAAGAGATGTTGTCAAGGATTTAGTTTTACTTGAATCCACAATCAATGCTTGAGTTAGGTTAATTAAACTTCACCTCACACTTTGGACATGTTTTCAGGAGAGACCTGTACCTGGAAAAGGACATCATGCTTGGTTGGTAAAGTAGAGAGGATCAGTGAAAACGAAGACCTTCGGTAAGATCGCCTGACACATCAGCTTTAACAATGGGCTCAAACACAGTAACAATTTTGAGTACAGCATAGGACTAGGGAGTGTTTCATTCTTTTTTACACAGAGTTGGGGTGAGTGGAAACTGACTAGAGGGTACCTAACAAACTTCACCATCATTTAGGAAGTGTTCCTTATCAATATGTAAACACAAACTCTCCCAAACTAATAATTTAAAATGTAATTTCATTAAAAGTGAACACTATCTGTGCATAATAAACAAAACTAATAGTTCAAGGATTTGTCCTTTAATAAAGTTTAATGTGGCACATAAATTATCAAAATACTGGCCGATTAATGAACCAATTAAGGAACATCTATTTATAGAAAAATGAACATTATAATAAGATATTTTAAGAGAATAACTCCAAATTACATTTTCTGTCAGCTGTTTCATTTTGAATGTCATGGGCTAAGCAACATGAGTCCATTAATTCTGTCAATGTGTTGCATTAATGTCCTCATTTGCCAGAGCCATTTGATAAAACAAACAAAAAGAAATTAAGAATACATAAATCAACCAAAAGCACAGGCAAAATAACAGGAAATGGCCTTGTGAAACCTTCAGAACTAAGTTGGTATTAGGTAGCACTAAAGCTAAATAATAACCAAAAAAGTACTCAGTAATACTAGGAAGTTATTAATAGCAAGGTCTTTCCAATTGAGAAAGCAACAGCAGAGGTTATAAATACTAGAGCTTAGAATAGCAGTATTTTGAAGAGCTGGGAAGAAGCACAAGAATAACTGAATACATTCTCTTTATTTTACAAAAGAGGAAAAAGAGGCTCACAAAGGAGACAAGTTCAAACCCTTTCTAAACCATGTGCTTAACTGACAACAAGATTTGAAAAAAAAACTCACCAATCTGCCTACATACGTACTTATGTACTAATTTCCCTCCCCTGAAATAGTGAAACCTGTGTAAAGCATCTGTACCCATTTAAGATACACAACAGACTCCTACAGTGAATTTCCTTTCCTCTTGGGATCAACTATTTAGCAAGGAAGGAGAATCCAATGGAAGAAGAAAAAGATAAAAACAACTTTCCTGGACTTTTGGGCTCCCTCCAGCTACAGCCTTATTTCTCAACTTTTATAACAAAATCCCTCAAAATATTTAAAAAATAATTCTTGCCACCTCTTCTTTAAATTTACTGAACATCTCTGTATAGGTAAAGTAGTATTTTAAATGTGCATTCGTTGCCATACTTTCCAATGACATGTGCAAGTAGTATTTTAAATGTGCATTCGTTGCCATACTTTCCAATGACATGTGCAAATAGCTGGAAGAAATTAGAAAAAGTTTGACTATAATAGGATAGGTGGGAAGTGCAAGATTGGTTGTAAGGAACTAAAAGCACATTAAATTCTGCATTTTTTACCTTTGCTTTATATTAGGCTAATCAAGGAAGGGTTTTGATAGGGCAAAAGACAAATAACGTTGCCATACTAGCTGAAAAAAAAATACTGTGAATGAATATTGTCATTTGAACATTAGCTGGAATAGCAAGCCACAGGGCAAAGGATGATTTTTCATCAAGTAGTTCTAGGACAATTGTTCATCATAAATAAAAACCTTAAATTGGTTTGTACACACATATTAATTTTAAGTAAATAAGGATTCATAGGACAGCAACTTTAAAATTTATAGAATAAAAAAATCATTAAGGCCGTGGAGAAAACAAGTTGCTAAAATAAAGAAAAAACAAATCATAAAAAGGAAATGAAATCCACCTTGGTTTTTGAAACTTCCACTCAAGGACTGGGTGGGAACATGGAAACAATGTATAGAGAACTCTAACGTGGAGATCAGTTTCACCATCCCAGTGGGTGCAAAAATGAGGCATCTCAGAAAGAATTCCATGACCATTAAGAAAAAAGAGCCACCAGAGCATGATGAGATCTGTGCTGTGACAAGCAGCAGAGCAGCACCAGAGGCTGCAACACCAAGACTGAGAGACAGGTTTGGAGATGCTCAAACGGTGCAGAGCAGTGGTATCAAACCACAAGGCAGTGCAGTCAGCTTCCTGGCCCAGAGGAGTACAGCTGAGTGCCTTCCAGCAGGAGTCTGGATTGCTGAAGAGGTGATCTTTGGGCCTCTATCACCAACCACTAATGGAAATGTTTAATACTTGTCTGGCCAGGCGAGGGAGAAGACAAGCACTGTATGTGCTGTTTTTGCTGTTGGTTCCGACCCACAGCAACCTTCTGCACAACACAACAAAACAAAACACTGCCAGGTCCTGGACCATTCTTGTTGTTCCTTTTTGCTTGAGCCTACTGCTGCAGTCACTGTGTCAATCCCTCTCCCTCAGGGCTTCCTCTTTTTCACTGCACCTCTACTTTACCGAACAAGATATCCTTCTCCAGGGACTGCTCTCTCCTGACATGTTCAAAGTTGTAAGGCCAAGCATCACTATCCATGCCTCTAAGGAGCTCTCTGGCCATACTTCCTCCAAGACAGATGTGTCTATCCATTCAGCAGCCCATGAATCTTTCAACATTCTTCACTAGCACAATTCAAATGCATCGATTCTTCTTTATTCAATGGCCAACTTTCACAGGTATAATATGAGGCAATTGAAATGACCATGGCTTGGGTCAGGCACGCCTTAGTCTTCAAAGTAACTCTTGCTCTTCAATACTCTGAAGCAGTCTTGTGTAGCACTAAGGGTCTTTTGACTGCTGCTTCCATGAGTACTGATTGTGGATCCAAGCAAGACAGAATTCTTGAAAACTTCAAACATTTCTCCGTTTATCATGATGTTAACTACTGCTCCAATTGTGAAGATTTTGGTCTTCTTTACACTGAGTTGTAATCCATACTTAAGGCTGAATTCCTTGATCTTCATCAGCGAACGCTTCAAGTCTTTCTCACTTTCCGCAAGTAAGGTTTTATCTGTCATCTGCATTTCATGGGTTGTCAGTAAGCCTTCCTCCAATCCTGTTACCAGTCTTCTTCATAAAAGCCAGCCTCTGATTATTTGTCAGCATACAAACTGAGTAAGTACGAAAAAAGGATACAACCGTGATGCACACCTTTGCTGATTTTAAACTATGCAGTACTCCCTTTTTCTGTTTGTACAACTGCCTCTTGATCCATGAACAAGTTCCTTGTAAGCACAATGAAGTGTTGTAGAATTTCCACTCTTCTCATGGTTATCGACAGTGTGTTATAATCCCTTGGATGCCTTGCCATAACCAGGGGCTTATGACTGAGAGTCTAAAAACCAGAGAGAGGTGTGGCTGGGAAGAGAGAACTGTACCCAGTCGAGGGGGACGGTTGTGTCAGCGGTCTTATCTCTGGGCAGATGTGGAGTTGGATTTTTCTTCTTCTTTGAGTAGCAGTAGGTAAGACATTACCCTACGCCATTTCTTCAGACACTGAGTCAGAATCAACTTGATGGCAACCAATAACAAAGAAGATATAGAATAAAATGAAATGATCTCTTTAAAATCTTGAAAAAGATATTGGATGAGGGGCTAATCTATAAAAGATATAGAAGACGCCAACATTTACCAACGAAAAGACAAAAACCTAATTAATAAAAGGGCAAAAGACCTGAGCAGATACTTACCCAGTCATCAAATACAAAAAAAAAGAAAGAAAAACTTTGAGATAATTAGCCATTCAAAACACAACGGGAACCCATGCAAACCGAGCTGATTCTGACACATGGTGACCCCGTATAGGGTTTTCAATGACTGTAAGCCTTTACAAAAGCAGGCAGCCTCATCTTTCCCACTAAGGCTCCTTAAAGAACGCACACTGCCAATCATGTGATTACAAAGTACAGTGACTCTATGGAGGGTTTCCGAGAGACACAAAAATCAAAACTACAATGAAATGCCATCTTATCCATGCAAAAACAGTACTGATATATTAAAGGGCAAAACAACCAGAAAACAATTACTGCTGGTGAGGCTGTGGGAGAAGGGAACCTTCAACTCCTGCTGCTGAGAGTATAAAATGGTATAACCACAGTGGAATGGTGCTTCTTGAAAAAGCTAGAAAATATCCTATTCAGCAATCCCACTATTGGTCTCTACGCACCTGGAACAAAAGACACCAAAAGTACACCAAAGACTCAAAGAAGAAATTAGTCTATAGGCCTGGTCAGCTTCACAAACCAGTCTCATCTATGCTGAGACCAGAGAAATGAGATGTTGTCAGGCTACCCTGACCAATAGTTCTGACTACGGAAAGAAGAAAATTCTCAGAACAAAATTAAAATTCTTTTAAAAAGCCACACTTGTGGAATCCTCTAGAATCCTGCCCTAATAAAATGAAATAAAACCACCCCTAGAGGTTACCTTTCAGCAAATCACCTATACAAGATCCACTGGTCAACATTTACCTTAACTCAAAGATGAGAAGTTCGGTGGGTGAGACTTATTAGTGGGTAAAGGGAAGCTACATTAATGCAAACGGTACAACTAAAAGGAAAAGAATGAGACTTGTTACAGTATGAAAAACGTAACCAAAGTCATTGAACAGTATGTACAGAAATGTGAACCTAACTTGTTGTGTAAACATTCACCAAAAACAATATATTAAAAACAAAAACACACCATTTTGCATTGCCAACTGAAGCTGAATGCACATACTCTACAATCCCGAAATTTTACTCTTCAGTATTTTCACCTGAACTCTTAATTATTTCCCTTTTCCTTCTTCCTTTTTGAAAAATCACATAATTGGACCACCAAAAACATGGCATAATAAACTACTGAGTTGTAACTCAAAGTTCAACCCACAGTTTGAAATTACTTTCTAGAACCATCTCTCAAATTTATCACAGGACCACTTTACACAGGACTACTGAAGCTGCCAAAGGTCTACACCTTAAAACCTACCATATTAATGTTAAGGTTGCAAATTTAGGTTTTCAAAATAATAAATCTGTAACATGTTAATGGTAATATAAGTTTTCATAAAAGATATAGCAACCCCGATTTTTCAAATGACTGGCACATTTTTGCCAATCTCCTTAGCACTGACTTAAGAAGGCAGCTGGTGTCTATCTGCTTTTATGTACATGGCTACTCTCACAAAACCCTTTTGAGGTGGGTATTAGTATTTTCATAGGATACCCTGCTCTGGTTGCTAAGCACAAAGACTACTTGGTACCCTAGATATACACGGGGATCTCAGGGGGGAAAAAAACCCCAGAATTTTTCTCTCCAAAGCGATGTATTTAAATTTTGTAAACAAAACAAAACAAAACAAAACAAAACAACCTTCTCGCTTTCAAAGCACTCTCCATTACACGTAATACATTTGTTAAATCGGCAATTCCATTCTTGGAAACATTTTCAAGCTCATCTGTTTGGATGGCAGACAGCACCTCCCTTTTTCCTTCAACTCTTCTACTTCATTAAATTGCTGTCCTTTCATGTGTCTAGGCATTCGAGGAAACAAAAAGAACTTGCAGGGAGAGAGGTCAAGTGAGTAAGGTGCTAGGGAAAGAGAAGCATCTTTTTTTTTGTTGCCAAAAACCTTCGCACTGAAATGGCTGCGTGAGCAGGTGCATTGTCGTGGTGGCAAAACCAGTCCCGTATGCCACAAACCAGGCCTTTTTTGTTGCACACTGTTACCCAATCTTTTCAGAACCTCTAAATCAGTGGTTCTCAACTTTCCTAATGCTGCAACCCTTTAATACAGTTCCTCATGCGGTGGTGACCCCCAATCATAAAATTATTTTCATTGCTACTTCCTAACTGTAATTTTGCTACCCCTGTGAAAGGGTCATTCGGACCCCCAAAGTTGTAGTGGCCCACAGGTTGAGAAGCGCTGCTCTAAACAGAAAGCTTGATTAACAGTATGACCTGGTGGAAAAACTCCAAACGCACTATCCCCCCTCACATCAAAAAAACAAATGAGCATCATCTTGATCTTTGATTTCACTTGATGAGTTTTTTAGGGTGAGGTGACGATGGCTTCTTCCACTGACTGACTGATGTTTACTTTTGGGGTAATAAGAACAGTACCATGTCTCGTCACTAGTAACGATCTCGGAAAAAAGTCTGGGTCGATTTGGAGCTGTTCTTTCAAAGCACAGCATGTTTACACTCAAGGAATGCGAGGCACAAATTTCACATTGACCCATCTCCTTCCCAAATCTTCCATTAAAATTCGCTGAACCAAGCATCCAGATAACTTCGCTATCTCTTCGGTGGTCCACGGTGGTTCTTCAAGCACAAGTGCATGAATTTTGTGGACATGTATATCCTTTAGGGAAGTTGACAGACATCCAGAATGAGGCTTGTCAATCAATATTTTACCTTTTTTGAAATGAGAAAAAACACTCATTCACTTGGGTTTTTCCCATAGTGCTGTCCTTGTAAGCTGTGTTCAACACCACACCAGTTTCTGAGGCTTTTTCCTGAACAGGAAACAAAATCTCACAGCGACACACCGTTCTCTTAAGCTGGACATCACAAAAAACAAGCCTCCAGTGAAATTTTTATGAAAAAATTCACTGTGACTATAGAGAACCTTCCCAGATGAAGCCACTGGGTGCACTAACTCAGTCAGTTGCTCAATGCTTGCCTAGAGGGGAAAAATGTATACTATTAAAGCCCAGCCCAGCAGAGCTTATTTTTTCGTGGGGGAGGGGGGCGCATCATATGGCTGGATAAGGAAAGATGTCACAGGCCGCCTGAACTCCAGGGATCCTGGGATGACACTTTTAAAAGTGCTACTGTAGATAAAATTTTGCACACATCACCCATGAGTTACATACAAGGATGATTTTAGTAACACTGTTTCTAATAGCTAGGAAGCAAAATCTAAAACTCCAAAGCCCATTAAGATTCAACCCTATACAAAAATATCAATGAATTAGTTACATGAATGATACACCCATCAATCTAAGTTACACATACCAATATTGATGATTCTCAAAAACTTAAGAACATAAACAACATGAATCAAATTATTATACTAAAGGGGGGCTGGAATGGGGAGTAAGAATACATCTATACATTGAGGGAGAGAAAAGTTATAAATAAAAGTGGGATACCCCTCCCCCCTCCCCCAGACTACCTAAGTATATCTCCACCCAGGCTCATAGCAACTGTGTGGAATAGAGCAGAACTGCTCCTGAGAGCTTCCTGGACTTAACTCTTTATGGGAGTGGAAAGCCATGTCTTCCTTGGGGAGGCAGGTGGGGTCAAACTTCAGAACTGGTGGTTAGCAGCCCAACGCTTAACACTATACCCAGGGGAACTTGATTCCTTCAAAGGTCTTCCAAAATCAAACTTTGATCTATTTTTTACAATCCATCTTGCCCAACCCTACCCTCCACCCTACTTTCTCTCATTCCAGAGTATTTCAAGTTAAGTGAAAAGCACTGACAAATTTTACCACAGGCTTGAGATTTTCTCCTTTCCCTCCTATTCGCTCAACAAGCACTTTACAGTTCCTTTATGCATTCCCACCTCCTACAGAAAACTCCTCACCCACTCAACCACAGCTAATCATTCTTGCCCAGATCATTCTAATAAGGTAGCACTCCTCAAACTGTACTGTGTAATAATTACCTAATTACGTGTTGTTTCTCTTCTGTGCTTTGCTCCTAAAGAGCAGGTAGGTATTCCGTCTTTGTGCTCTTAAAAGCTGACAGCTAATGCCAGACGCTCAGCATTTGCTGAACGTTGAGATAACAGCTATTATTTCTTATCTCACCCCATGCGTCACCTCCCATCCCCCAAAACACTTGGCGTTCGACACTCTCAATCGACAAATGATGAAAGTGGTGGACCTGAAGAAACAAAAGCAGGATTTAGAATCAGCTTTCCCTGTTCCTCCAGCGTCTCCACTTCTGAACAAGAATGTTCTTTTAAAAGTTATTAAGATACGGACAATAGAACAGTGACAACTGGCATTTACCCGTTGCATGCCTAGTCCACGGTAGGAGTTGGGAAAGGCGCGCTCCTGGGCTCCCAAGAGGCTCGAAGGGCAGTGGGCCACGCAAGCAATGCACCTGAGACGCCCGCTGGGTGCTGTCTAGTACCCAGACTGGCAACCTACCTGGTCTCGGCGAGTTTCCAAGAGGGGCCGTTACACCCACGTGACCCGAGGGGTTCTAGTCTTTCGTGGGATTGGGAGTGGGTCGTCCCCCCAGCCGAGTCCTGGCAACGTTCGGAAACCTCGGCTGCCAGCCCCGAAGGGGACCGGGGAGAGGGGCGGAGACGAGCCGGGCGTTTCACGGGACACCGAAGGACGCCGGCCTCCCTCCG
>NW_022111321.1:5415547-5416508 GCF_000313985.2 Echinops telfairi | reverse complement strand
GTGCTCTTTCTCAAGGTTCAAGAGCCGCCCACCAGGGGCGACCTTAAGCGGAACCCCTGGTGGAAGGGGCGGGAGGACTGGTCCTGGGTACGGAACCCCCTGCCACACACCCCCTCACAGACACAGACGCTCCATGCGCACGCCGAAAGGGCAACACGTCCTGACGGACGTCTGGAACAGCCAATCAAGAGAGCGGACGCCTTTCTGTAGTGGACGAGAGACCGCCTCTTCCCCGGGTGACGTCACAAGGTAACCCGCAACTCCGACGGCGGGGGGCCCACAATCTCGTGGGCTACTAGCCAGCGCTGAGGGTTTGCGGAGGGGCGGGCCAAGTGAAAATGTGGGCGAGGGGTTGTGTTGTCTCCAGAAGCGATGACGTGGGAAGATCTAAATAGAATGAAAGGGAACGTGACGTTCAAACTCTTCCCGCTGTTCCTCGGGGCTACAGGCGGGAGTGAGCGTAAACTTGACTTGGGGACGCCTCTCCAGGTATCCAAGTGCTTACCTTCTGGCGAATAACAAATAGGATTAGGAGGGGCTTAAGGATTTGATCCAATCGGAATCAAGGGAAAGGAAGAATCGCTACAGAACGGAAACATTTCGCGAACCTCTGCCCAATTAGATTGCGAAGCTCCCACCCTAACCTAGGACTGGCTGCTAGAAATAGTTGTGACCCGGGCTTTTGGGCGGAGCGGGTTTAAAGTAGATTTCGCGCGCCGCGAGGGTGGCGCTCTCATTGGCCAATCACTTCCTCCCTTTGTGGGAGCGCCCTGCGTCGGTGGGGTTAAGGGTTGGGAGGGGCGACCGAATGACGCAAGAGCTTCCGCGGCCAATCAGGGGCGGGGAAGGAAGGCGGAGAAGGAAGCGGATCCGCCGCTGCCGCACAGCTAAATTGCCTCGAACTCTCCGTTTCGTCTCCCTCCGCCGCTAGCGGGCCTAAGCGGGAGCGGCGGGGCCGGCG
>NW_022111321.1:5407658-5415234 GCF_000313985.2 Echinops telfairi | reverse complement strand
CGGGCGGGGTTTCCTCGGCAGGACCCCGCGAGGCCGGGGGCCCGCTGCACTGCAGCCTCCGTCTTTGCCGGCTCCTTGGGGATTTGGGGGTGTGGAGCCTTTCCCCAATCGGGGTCCTCTTTATCCAGGGGCCTAGTGATTAGGGGGAGAAGGTCCTTACAGAGGGATACGGCATCTTGCCCTCTTCTGAGAGGCCCAGGACGGGGATCTCGGAAGGGTCTGAGTGAAGCGGCCACCTGTCTATGCCGCAGAGACCCTGGGGTGGAGATGTTTTCATCTCGATTTTCTACCTGATCTGTCCTCTCCTTCCACCAGGAGGCAGGGGACGGCTTTTGCACTTTCTTGCTAGGAACCCGAAGCCGCAAAGCTGATGGCATCCTCCTCCCCTGTTCAGGAAAGCGAAGCGACTGGCTTGGGAACAGATTGCTCTGATTTGGAGCACCTTCCATCCCATAAAGCCGGGATGCTGTCTGTGAGCAACGGTGCAAAATAATAAGTAGTTTCATATTTAACCCGTCCTTGAGATCGGCCCCGACAGCTTTCTTAATCTATTTGGAGCATACCCACATCTAATAGAAACAAAGACACCTATGCCTTTCGGAAGAAATTATACTGTACTTGGCCAATTACATGATTGATCAGTCATTTGTCCACGTCAGGACACAGGTTGTGTTGATATTTTCAACATCTAACTAGGCTATGTAATAATTTCCACCAAAAAAGTGAGATTTGAGACTTTAAGCCCTGTACTGACTGATGTACTGATGAATGTATTGTTTCATTGCAGGAATGTCGGATCGCACATCCTATTGTAAAATGTACTTACTGCAGATCAGAATTTCAGCAAGAGAGGTTTGTTGATTGTGAATCATTTTTGTTGAACAGTTTCTGATTGTTAAAGACAAAGCATTGTCTTTAAACACTTGGGGTTGGCAATCGCCTCGTTGTAATAAATTATTTTTTAGATGGTTTCACTTTGCAAATTAAATCCTTTGGAGAGAGAATGTTCACACACACATACACAAACTGCTTATTTGATAGAATTCAGTTTGTACATGAAGAAATACAGGGTAAATTACCAGATGGAAATATACAGCCCTGCTAACAAATTTAAACAGCTGCTATTAAATTATTTTAGAAATATTTTATTAAAAATTGGTAAAACATTACTACTAATGTGAATCAGAGGAAAAGGTCTAAGGTAGTGGTTCTCAACTTGTGGGTCGCAACCCCTTTGAGGGTCAAACGGCCCTTTCACAGGGGTCGCCCGCTTCATAACAGTAACAAAATTACAGTTATGAAGTAGCAACGAAAATAATTTTATAGTTGGTGGTCACCACAACATGAGGAACTATATTAAAGGGTTGTGGCATTAGGAGGATTGACAACCACTGACTTAGAGAAATCACAGAAGAAGGTAGCCCAAAGAATAAAAAAATAACTATTAGTAAGTATAAAAACAAATTTACTGCCATTAAGTCAGTGCCAACGCACTGCCCCATGTGAGTTTTCAAGACTAATTCTTTACAGGAGTTGAAAGCCCCATCTTTCTCCCTTGGAGCAGCTGGTGGTTTCGAACTACTGACCTTGCAGTTAGCAGCTCAAAACAACCACTGACACCACCAGAGTTGCTATAAGTAGGTATAGACATTCATTACACTGAAGATGGTCCAAGTTAAGAGGGTACTGATATATAAAGCTTTGCTGTGTGAAGATTTTGAACATAGGTAAACATTGAGGTAAGATAAGAAACACTGCTTTCTGTCTTTATGAGAAATGCACACTAAATATAAAATCATTTATCTTAATGTTTGGGAGGGAAGTAAATTTGGATCATACAACCCGAGCAAGATTTCTTTGTAGTTAAAAAAACTTCTTGGTCCCTATTAAATACTTTTATGTACTGTAAATCTTTGACTCATCCCTTTCCTCTAGCTCATCATCATGCTAACTTACTTCAGAAAGCCACATACATTTGAGCATTTATATACTTTTCTTTTCAGCAAAACTCACACAATATGTAAGAAATGTGCTCAAAATGTGAAGCAGTTTGGCACAGTAAGTATGTTTTATGTTATGTAACATTAGTCCATTTGTTTTTCACAAAGATCTTCGTTTTAAAAATGTGCTCCTATGTTCTTAATCATTTTAATGTGTCAAAAAATAGCATATGGAACTGTAAATAGTGTGATTGGGGAGGTATTCCAGTTTTAACAACGGAACTCCTGTATATAATTGTGTGTTGAATTTTATTTAGAAATTTATGAAATCATTCTTCTCTTAAAAGTCAAATACAGCAAATTCTTGAATGTGGAAGCTCAGTTATCCATAGTCTGCCCAGACTTCTCCTTTTAAGAACTTAAAACTATGTTGACACTGTAGCATAATTCAAATGTTTACTTACAAATATCATGACACTGTTCTAGTCAATTGTCTTCAGTATCTACATGTGCATTGCAAGGATTACTGATAAGAATTCCAGCTTTAGGGCTCTATAAGATCCTGTGTGGGTCTTTTATGTAAATTGAAAATTCACCTATAGTTCATATTCCTCATCCCATCCTTACCTGTGCATAATGAAAAGTTAATATATGCCTTTTAAAATTAATACTGTAATAAGGTAGCAAGGATGTTAGTGGTAATTCATTCTCCCAAATTCTGAATATATGAAGTTTGTGTGTGTACCTTTTATTTTCATTCTTCATAAACTTTTTTTGTATTACATATAGCTTTTATTAAATGTGAAATAAAAGTCTCATGGTCTTATTTTAAAAATTCCAATAGAGTATAAGTATTAGGTGAATGAATAGAAACATGGCAAATGCTGTTGAATATGATAGAAAAACAGACTTGGCAAGACTTGGGTGTGGTTTGTGCAGCAAATTTCTAGTCTTTCTAAGTGCATATTTAAGATAAATGTATATTTGTTTTTCAGCCCAAACCTTGTCAGTACTGTAACATAATTGCAGCATTTATTGGCACCAAGTGTCAGCGTTGTACAAATTCAGAAAAAAAATATGGACCACCTCAGACTTGTGAGCAGTGCAAGCAACAATGCGCTTTCGATCGGAAGGAAGAAGGAAGAAGAAAGGTATGTCGTATCGTTTGATATCTGGAAACCAAATAAAATACCAATCTATTTGGGGGTTATTGTAATAAAAATGCTGCCGAGAGATGCTCTGCCCCTGGGATCTTTGAAAGCAGAGATTAGATTAAAGTACAGGAATACTACATTTTCTCCTTATTTATGTCATGTAGATTAATGTTGTTCAGTTGGAATTACTGTGCTTTAAATTTCTGGACTTTTGGGTTATATCTGGTTGTTTCAGGAGAATTATTAGCTAAATAAATTATTTTAGTTACTCACCCTTTTGCTCATCACTGAAGTTGTTAGATTGAAATACTATTTGATGGCACGTTACCTTTTGACCTTGGCCTCAAATTTGAAACCATTGTTTGCTTTTCTGTACCTACAGTGACTTAATCAGTGTGCATGTGAATGCTGCATGCCTCTGCTGGTCAGCACTCAGGCAAGCCTCCTGCTATCTCTGTTTCCGTTGATTTTGAAGATAGCGGTCTCTGAGGGACATCCTTACAGTTTTCCAAAGCATTGTATGCGTTCAACCTAGTTGTAAGACATACTTGTTCAGCATTTCTTCCGCAGACAAACTGAAAACAGAAGCTCACCACTCTGTTAGTCTTCATTTAGGGGGCGAGGGGACTCTCCCTCACCTCAACATACGTATGTGTCATTCAGGTTCTCTTCATGCTCTGAATTCGTAATCTTTAGTGGGAAATAATCACCATGTTAGTGATTACATTGTAATTTAGAATCCAGTTGAGCGCCTACATAAGACTTCTTTGATGTGTATATCATCAGTATGTGCTTATTTTCCAGTTAAAAGAAATATTTCTCCAAATTAAAAAATATCTTCAAACTAATGGAAAATTCAAATATCATCCTCGCTGATGTTATCCTCTAAAAAATTTCTCAAGTTCAAGGAAAGTTTTTAATTCTGCTTCCACTTTTGAAAAGTCTTTGTGTGTATGTATATGAGATACAGCTGGAAGTTGAACATTTTATTTTACCCGATTTCCCTTAAAGCTAATTTATGGATACATTTAATCTAATACAGCTATTTTCCTAAAAGGTTGATGGGAAGTTACTGTGCTGGCTCTGTACTTTATCATACAAGAGAGTTTTGCAGAAGACAAAGGAACAAAGGAAGAGCCTGGGGTCTTCACATTCAAATTCATCCTCTTCATCTCTTACTGAGAAAGACCAGCATCATTCAAAACATCACCACCACCATCATCACCATCACCATCGTCACAGCAGTAGCCATCACAAGTAAGTGGTACTTTGAAATCGTGTTTGCTGAAATTCTCCCTGGCATTTTAATGACATACATTGGTGCTTGTCTTCTTACAAATACTAACTGTGTTAGTCTAGTTTCCATTATACATGGGAAGCTTTTCGATTAGTGTATAAGGCTACTTCTCCACCTTTCTCAGTTTATAAAATTATACACCTGTAGTGAGTTTGGCTTTTTTCCATAATAGGATTTAGGGAACTACTAGATAAGATTATGGTTATACCATAAAGTCAAAAAATATATACCAACATTAATTGATGTCTTACTGATTTACATTATCAAAAGCCACGATATTCTTTCTTTGGTTAAAGAATTACTGGGATTTTTATGTAAAAACTTTATTTCCAGTATCATTAATTTGTTTTACTGAAAAAACACATGCAAATTTAAACCAATAAAAAGGAAATGCACGGATTTCAGCATTATCTTTTGTGGTCATGATAGAAACACTTAAAAATCTGAAGAGGTCCCGAAAATGTAAGTACGTTTTGAAGAGAAAAGAAGTTGCATATTGGTAGTATGCCTTTTGCATAAAGAGTTTTTTTTTCATGCCATTTTAGTCTTTGTGGGAAAATCAAGAACATAGAATGCAAAGAAAACTCCTATGGAAAAAGCAGCGAAATGATGCCCATTTTCAAAAGAGTTCATTGCTTATTCCTGATTTTCTTTGATTCTTTAAAATTGCAGGTAGTTGTTAAAAAATAATTATATTTATAGAAACCTGATTTGACTACTACTACAGTTTAAGAACATATAATGGTATTTGGGAGTAATTATATAGTTCTGTCTTACTAACAAGATTTCATTTTATTGTAGGCAGGCACATAATAGATTATGGAATTTCATGAGTCGCTGGTAGTATTTTATTCAAAAGTGATTTTGCCATTAGACTGCTATGTTGTATGTAGTGCTTTCAGTTGCTCGGACTTTGACTCATAGCAACCCTATGTGATAGAATGAAAGAGCCCAATGGGTTTTTTAGGCTGTTAGCTTTTCAAGAGATGATTGACACATCTTTCTCTTAGAGAGCTGCTGGGTACATTAGAACCACTGACTTTTCTGTTTTGCAGCTGAGCATTTAGCCATTACAACTCCTAGTATAATACTTCAAAAATGCCCCTGCCCCACCTGAGAAGACAGGCCTACATTCAGAAAAGCTCACAGCCTTGAAATGTCGTGTGGAGGAGTTCTTCTCAGGCCCCATGGGTCTCCATGAGTTGGAATTAACTTGATATCAATGAACAAGAACAACATAGTGACTTTTAATCCTGCTATTTTAAAAGAAATCATCTGCTTTTTATATAAGATTATGGTAAAGAGCAAAGGAATATAAAATCTACCTTGTTTTTGCTTCTCTTTAAGAAAATAAGACAAAATAACTATGTCATAATGGCATTTTTCAGACCTGTTCTGAAAACTTGCTGAAGTGTAGATGTCCTCTGTCCGTAAGATAAATGTATCTCGGTGTGTTGTGAAAGAACACAGAGCGTGTGTCTTTATTTTTTTTCAGAGCATGTTTCTAAAAATCAAGTTCCGTGAACAGTAACTAAAGTTCTTAAAGTAAAGGAAGGTTTTGACTTTAATTTTTATTTTCCTTTTGATTACTCAAGAGACACTAACTGAATAGTAAAAATATATGCACTAAATAGGCAGCCTTTTTGTACAGTCTTTAGTAGATTAAAATCATTATGAGGAATATACATATTCTAATACGAGGTTGAATTAAAAAATATTGCTAGTTGAGTTCTGTTTATACATGCATGGTTTATTCCAAATAAATGTGTTTAGACAAGTCTGTGATCAGTGAATGGCTGCCAATAAGTTCTCTTAGTAATACACTTGGCTAAGTCTCGTTAGGGTGCTTGCCAAAAATGTCCAATCAAAACTGGCTTCCAAGAGGATCTGCTGGGCCAGTTACATTCAAGGCCGAGATCATTGCAGCTTATGGTGACTGTCTTTTGCGATTCCAGAGATGATCTTGATCGATTTTTATTTTCTCAAAGGACACAGGACAACCATGAGGGCTTGTTGGAATAAATTTTAAGAATGTGAAAAATAACATTGGTGAGAATGGGGCCAAAAAAGTTATGCTAATGAATATTTTTCCATCATGATAATGCACCTACTCATTCTTTGAAGATAGCCAGGGCTGTTATAGGAGAATTTTGTAGAGAAACCTTATCCCATCTACCCTCTGGGCTTGATCTTGATGCTGTAGGCTTTTTGCTCCCCAAACTCAAAGAACCTTAGAAAATAATTTTGTGGTCTTTGAGCACATCCAAACTGTAAGTTCAAGAGTTCTGAACACCACCTAAAGTTTTCTCTGACTTTGCAGCATTACTTTGTTTGACTTGTATATGGTGGTGTTGGGAGAGAGGAACTAAGAACAAGCTGCATCCAGTAGTGGCTAACCTTCAGAAGCTAAGATTATAATTTCCAACCTTTCTCATTACTGTGATTGTTCTCACTTTGAGATCTGGATCCTACTCTTAGTCCCGGTATGATTTTATAGTTGGATGGGTTTATAATGAAGTGTGTGAATAAAGCAAAAAGGCAACTCAAGCTGAATTCCCCGGTTGGGTCACCATTTATTCCCATAAGTAAAAAGTAACTCAGGTTGATAAAAGTACAGCCATTGACAGTGTTGGTTTTAGTCCCCCAATTTGATGTTTATTTACAGCTCATTCTTAAGAACATGTTCTGCTCTTTTGCTTTTGTTTTAATTTTATACATGTGTGTGATGGGGGTAGAGGAGAAAGATATTACAAACTGCTCCTATAATAATCACAAGTTTGGAAACACTGTGGGACAGTTCTTCTCTGTCCTGCAGGGTCCCTGTGGGTTGGAATTGACTTGTTAACAAGTGTGTGTGTGTGTGTGTGTGTGTGCGCGCGCACACACACGCGCACAAGGAGTCCTGATCGTGGGGTGGTTACTTGTTGAGCTGCAAATTGCAAGGTCAGTATAAAACCACCAGCCCTCATGGGAGAAAGACGGGACTTTCTTCTCCGGTAAAGAGTCACAGTCTTGGAAACTCACAGGCAGTTTTAAACCCTGTCCTATATGGTTGCTGTAAGTCAGCATCAGCTTGATGGTAATGAGGTGTTTTGGGGGGTTTATGTGTACAGATATATACACACATACATGTGGCTTCAAAATGTTCCTGGAAAAAATGGAATTTGAAAGTGATGGAATTTTTT
>NW_022111321.1:5370949-5407558 GCF_000313985.2 Echinops telfairi | reverse complement strand
TGTAGTTCATTCCTACTACAGCTGTAGCACAGATCAGGACATTGAAGTTGAGGGAATTTAAACAACTTGCTATGGTCCAAACCCACCATCCACTCGCTGGTGGAAAGACGAGTCTGTCTGTTCACAAAGACTTGCAGTCTTAACAACTTACAGCGTCAGTAAGTTGAACTCAACTTGATGGCATTAGGGTTTTGTATAAGATCAAATCAAATACTTCAGTCTTTTAGCCACGTATGGTGTGCTTTTGACTTAGATAGCAGCTTAGTTAAAATGCATATTACCATATATACTTTGATATCATTAGTTACTGTGAAATTTCCAGTACTTTCAGCATGACTTCTCCAGAGTACTGACTAAAGGAAAATCTTGGGACTTTAGAGAGGCTTTGCGGTAAATGGCATGGAAGGATGTATCTAACCTTTATCTTCCCTATTGCCAAGAGGCAGGGGCAAACATGCCTTCACCTTCCTTCCTTCTTTACCTACTCTGACATCAACTACTCTTCCCACAGCTCTTATATGCTGGTTTTGATAGTGTTTGCAATGACCATACTAAGAATTATGGGGGTTTATGAGAGAAGTTAATAGGTTACCTATCACAAGTTAGTAAACAGTAAGGATACAGTCATTGGTCTACAGCAATCCCTCTCCTCAGCCAGCAACCAAGTCTTGTCCTTGGCTTCTCGGGTATAAGATCCCTTGGCGTCGACCTCATAGTCCCATAGTCTCAGCACTCCTCTTGCTCAGTCCCGTAGTTTCTTGTGCTTCTGTTCTAGGGCTCTACCACTTTAGGCAGAGATCTGATAACGTCCTCTTCTGAGAAGCCTGGATTTCTCTCTCTGAGATAGCTCTAAGGAATAGCTTTGATGCAGGTGTAAGTTTTGTCTTTGAGCCCACACTGTTACTGCTTTTCGATGCCATTGACTCATTTCTGACTCGTTGGTACTCTGTACAACAGAACAAAGACTACCCATTCTGAATCATCCTCTCAGTTGTTAAGTTTGAGCACATTGTTGTAGCTACTGTGTCAGTCCATCTTGTTGAGGGCCCATTACCGTACATGATATCCCTTGCCAGGCACTGGGCCTGCCTGATAGCATGTCCAAAGTATCTGAGACAAAATCTCAACATCTTTGCTGTTGAGCGTTCTGACTGTTTCTTCCAAGACAGATTTGTTGGTTCTTTTAGCAGCCCGTTGTACTTTCTGTATTCTTTGCCAGCATCACAATTTAGATTCATCAATTCTTCGGTCTTCCTTATTCAGTGCCCAACTTGCACATGTATGTGAGGTGGTTGAAAATAACATGGCTTGGGTCATGGCACCTTAGTCCTCAAAGTAAAATTCTTGCTTTTCAACACTTTTAAAGAGGTATAGCAGATTTACATAATCTAATGTGACTTGATCTCTTGACTGCTGCTTCCATGAGTGTTGATTGTGGATCCAAGCAAGACAAAATCTCTGACAACTTCAGTCTTTTCTACATTTATCTGGAAGTTACCTCTTGGTTTAGTTGTGAGGATTTGGGCTCTCTTCTCATTGAGTTTGTAACCCATAGTAAAGGCTGCAGTCCTTGAGCTCATCAACAAGCGCTTCAAGTCTTTTCTACTTTCAGCAAGCAAACTCATCCGCTTCCTCCAATCCGATGTCACATTTTTCTTCATATAATCCAGTTTCTCTGATTACTTCTTCTGCATACAGATTGAATAAGTATGGTGAGAGGATACAAACTTGGTACACACCTTTCTTGATTTTGAACTATACAGTATTCCTGTGTTCTGTTTGCACAACTCTCTCTTGATCCATGTACAGCATCTGCATAGACACAATTAAGTGTTCTGAAATTCCCATTCTTTTCAAACCTGTCCTTGAGTGGGTTATGCTTTGAGCTGCTAACTGCTACATCAGCAGTTCAAAACCACCAGCCCATCCGAGGGAGAAGGATGAGGCTTTCTACCATTGTAAAGATTTGTAGTCTTGCAAACCCATATGAGTAGTTGTATTCTGTCCTATAGGGCTCCTATGGGTCTGAAATATCTTGATGGCAAGGAGTTAGCTAACTATTCCCCAAAGAAAGCAAAGGATGGTGTCTTAAGTCACACCTTCTAGTAGAGTCTTAAGATACCCCCAATGAACCAAAGGATATGACTTGATTCACATCATATACTAAGGACAAGACTTAGCCCTACTTCGATTCTGACCACTAGAATAGCAGAGAACTCCCACCAAAATGGGATTATAGCCAAATACATCACATGAGGAATTATAGCTTGACAGGCCATATTAATTGACTATATTTCAGGGTTCTTATGGAAAATAGGTGGGGAAAAACAAAACAAATTAATGTATTTCTTGATTCAACTTGACACTAATTCTGATCATGTAAGTTCCTCAATAGGAAAAATTTCTGCTTAGAGTCATTAGGAAGGTCTGACTTTAAAGTGAGATACACCAGATTCTTTATGAAGTAGTAAGGGCGGTCTATGTACAATGAGACTTGAACTTTATACTGTTGTGATGGTTTTCATGCCCATCTACCCAAGCGTTTAATTATAGATGGTCTAATTAGAAGGAACAGTCAGTCTCATGCTTTCACTAAAGAACTCAAGGTGACTAGTCATCACTGCATTAAAATGTATCTCGTTAGAATATGAATTATTCAAAATATATTAGCTTAGTCTAAAATTTTAATTGAATGTGCCTTCTGACCAAATTACTATTAATAGCTAGACTGTGTTAGATAAATACTGCTATTAGATATCATTTATGTATTTTTCAGAATCAGCAATTTGAGTCCAGAGCAAGAGCAGGGACTGTGGAAACAAAGGTAAATAACATTAATATATATTTTAAAGTATTTTGAAATAAATATTTTTAAATGTGACATATCTTCAACTTAGTTATCTAGGAAAGAAATAAATCATTCCGTAGGTTTTAAAAAAATCAGATGTTCAATAACATTTGACTAGCTTATCATTTGTAGTCTCTGCCCTTTTTATTCTAATTACTCTTTTTGTTTGGTTTCAGCCATAAATCCTCTGCAGCAATTCAGAATGAAACTCCAAAGAAAAAGCCCAAATTGGAATCTAAGCCATCTAATGGAGATAGGTAAAAATGAATTGCATTAGTGTTAAGAAAATTCAACTGAGTTGAACAATCATTGATTGCCAATTTTTATCAAAGGAATAGAAACATATCTCCTACATTGACTTTGCATCATCTAGGAGAATAAACATAATCAAGCTTCAGCTTTTTTAAACTTAATTTTGGCAATAAAGTGGCACTGAACTATGTTCTATTGGGAAATAAATTTGGGTTTTGCAAGAGGAAAACATCTGTTTTGAGAACAATTCTTTAATTGTCCTTCATAGAGACACAATTAGATGTATTATTTTAAATTGACCTTTTTTAAAATTTGAAATATGTGATTTTTGTTTTGTTCATTAGCCAAGAGTTTGCTCATGTTACTGTACAAATTGGCTGCCTATTGCTTTACACTAGAAGTATTGACCCCCTAAAAGCTAATACTGAATTATATTTCTGCAGGTGTATGTAATGTGTGCCATTAGTAAGGTAATTTGCCAGTTGCATCCATTTCTGTCAGGTACATATTTTTTTGCATTAGCCTTAAGGATGTTTGTGGAATTGTCTAATTTATGCAATTTGAACATTTGCTAATTTCTGTTCTGTATTGTTTAATTGTGTTTTCTTTTTTTCTTTTTAGTAGCTCTATAAATCAGTCAGCAGATAGTGGGGGAACAGACAATTTTGTCCTCATAAGTCAACTGAAGGAAGAAGTGATGTCCCTAAAGCGTCTTCTACAGCAGAGAGACCAGACAATTTTAGAAAAAGATAAAAAGGTAAAAACATGGTTTGTGGAAGCCTAGGAAGATGTCTATCTTGCCTCTTGCTTGATAAATGTAGATCCTTTTTTAAAACCTTGTTGCCATCAATTGTGACCCATAGTCAAGTGTCTAGGACACAGTAGAACTGTCCCCATAAAATTTCCAAGGCTATAAATCTTTACAAAAGCAGACTGCCAGAACTTTTTCCCACAGAAGACTGATGGGTTTGAATCACCACCCTTCATACAGCAGCCAAGAGCTGAACCACTGCCCTGCCAGGACTCCTCAAAAACCAAACCACTGCCATCAAGCTGATTCTGCTTCAGAGTGACCCTGTGAAGGGGTTCTGAGTCTTTATAAATCTTGATAGGAGCAGACAGGGAGCACCCGGTAGACTTGAACTATTGACCTGTGGTTCATAGCTCAACTCTGACCTGACAGCCCATCAGGTCTCCTTAGACAGACTTTAGTAATTTGTTGGTGTTTGTCCTGCATCCTGCAAGATAACCTTACAAAAGTCCAATTGAAATCTAAATCCTCTAATGAAGATAGGTAGAAAGGCTTTTTAGAAGTTTTAGTTGTAGGAATTAATTGAAGTAAGTACATTAGAATTGACATTTTTTTCTGAATAATACTTAGATTTTATTAAACATAATTTAAAAATTAATGTGCCCTAATGTCTTAATTTGAAACAGATGTAAATGGACTACTGTGTGAACTCTTGTGATTTAGTAATGAAATTTGATACAGCATCTTAGATACATTGATCATAGCTGTATTAATGAACATCAAATAACTGGTAAAAAATATTACAGGAACTTCTCCTTTGATAGTCTTTGGCAAGTAATACATGTGTAAGCTCATTTTGTGCCAAGGAAATATACTTACTGGAATTTCCTATCTCAGATCAGGAGTGATATTAAATATGTTTGTTAATTGAAAATTACGTTTCTGAATTTGCTGCACAGAAAGCTATAGAATGGCTTCAAGAGTCAGGCACTGTACCAGGTCATGTGGATGCACATAAGAATAAATTGAATAAGACTTAATTTTACCTTCTAAAAGTCCACAATTTGGAAACAATTCTTAGTGTAGAAATTTGATGTTTCTAAATAGGAATTCCTTTGTGATACATTAAAAAGGAAGAGGAAATTCAATTATTTTCTTACTATGACAAAAAACAGTGACTTTTACTCAGAAATATAAATCCCTAAGACTTTGTCTCATTTTTTTGGTGTACCCTTTCAGGTCGATAACTAACTACCAGGTTATTTCGATATCAAACATGTTAACCTTAAGCTTACGTAATGAAAATCACTTCAAAACAGTCTGCACCTTTTGTCAATTTGGTTCTTTCTGGGATGAAAATGTGTCATACTGACTTTTTAAAAAACGTTTAAGGTGCAAGATTTTGTACTTTGGTATATGTCATGTGTGTTTATGAAATAATTGTTGTATAGACATACTTGCTTCCTGAAAACACTTCTTTTCTTTCACTGTATGTGATTTCCTCCCAAAATGTAAAGGACATCTTCTACCTTTTCATTCCACATTAGCTGTACCTCTGCTTTGCTCTACGGTTTTACAACTGTTGGGTAGTCAAAGGCCCATACTTCTGGATGTAAACCATAATGTGTTTATATTGCTTGATAAAGACTGTCTCTTTATACTTGCCAAATGTTAAAATTTTCTTTTTTTGTTGGAAAAATGATTTTAACCCGAAGCCAGTTTTAATGCTTTCTTTGTGAAGCACATTTGCTAATGTGGACCACACTTTATTTAAAGCATATCCCAAGGTACTGGCCCTTAACGCTTTCCTATTGGCATGCCAGTCCTCTTGCTCTGAATTGTGATACTCAATGTTAAAAAGCAGACAGGGCCATCTTCTCAAAAGTTTTACTGATGATCAGATACAATCTTACTGCATTGGAAAGTCAGGAGGAGCCTTGATTGCACGGTGGTTAAATGCTTAGTGGCTAATCAAAATTCAGCCCACCTGTCACTCTCAGGGAGAGAGATGCCGCAGACTGCTTCTGTAAAGGTGACAGCTTTTTCCTGTAGGATCACTGTGAGTTGGAATTGACACGGTGGTGATGGGTTTGGAGTTTTGTATATCATAAAGTAGGTGGACTTCGCCACTTTACAAAACAGATTCTACATAAAACTCAGGACATTGCTGTGAGCATCTTCCATATATACAATGAAGGGTGTGGTTTATTGTGAAGAAGTGTTTGTGTATTTTTGTGGACATAGTTTCCTTTTTTTTAATCCCTCAGCTAACTGAACTAAAGGCAGACTTTCAGTATCAAGAGTCGAACTTGAGAACAAAGATGAACAGTATGGAAAAAGCTCACAAAGAAACTGTGGAACAACTACAGGTAAATGGCATTCTTTACATACACTGAGTACTGGGAAAGGTGTCTAAATAAACGTAAGTAACAGCATTCACTGTCTTGGACTGGTTTGTATGGGTATTGGAGTGTGTATTGTACTGGGGCTTTTATTGGTATTTAATACATTGTCAGCTTAATTTGACATTGGAGTCGTTGTTAGCGCCTGGTGCCATTAAAAAGTGTGATTCAGTGCAGCAATCGTGGAAACTGCCCTAAGTCTCAAACTGGGTTTTTAGAGGAGTGTATTGTCAGATTACGTTGACTTGGTCAGAGGACCAGAAGTACAAATTTTAAAATTAGATTTATGAAAACAAAAGCTCAAACCAAATCCATTGTCATTGATTAATTTTGACTCATAGCAACCCAATAGGACAAAGTAGAACTGCCTGTTAGGGTTTCTCAAGGGGTAATTCTTATAGACACAGACTGCCAGGTCTTTCTCCCTCAGAGTGACTGGTGGGTTTGAACCAGTTACCATTGTGTTTACAGTTGAGCACTTAGCTAATGCACTATCTGTGTAGTTATTCTTCCTATTTCCTCCCAGACACTGGGACAGCAGATGGGTATGCAAACACTTGCCAATACTCAGTGACTCCGAGGGGAGGAAATGTATACTTCGTCCCTGATTCAAGGTGTGAATGCTTGTTAACCCTGGTCATGTGATCTGCAAAGTGCCAAATACGGTGCTGCAGTTAGTCATAGCAGGAAGCATCTAGTGGCCCACCTCAACCTCAGTACTAAACAGGGTTAAACAAAAAGAGCAGCTCTGTGATCTGTGATAAAGCAACAAGTCCCCACAGTAACAGAGAGGTTTGCCATCTGACTAGCAGAGGGAGTGAACGTCATCTCACTGAAGCATTCCTCACCCATGGTCCGGAATCTAGATATCTGACTACACTAAATTAATTACATGTTCCATTGACACATTTTAAAACTGTAGAATTACTCCAAAGAATGGTGTTTTTAAGGTTACGTTTAAGTCTTAAAGGTACAGATGATGCCAGTACTTGGGCAACTGCCTGATTAGAGAGAGCAGCTTGGGAAGAAAAAATTCATACTGCCCTGGTTTTTTAGCCCCAGAGAATATTGCTATTACTATATTTTGGTTTTGTGCTCTTGCTACATCTTTTCAAGTAGCTTAAAATTAATAAGATTGAAAAGTCAACTTAGGAAACTTTTGAAATTAGAAGTGTAGTTTTCCCAACTCTTAAGCCTGACCTTAATGTCCGTCTGAAGAATATTTTAGAGAAAATCGTATCGAACGTGGCACATTGTAGGCATTCAGGTAATTTGTGAAGGAATGATCTCTGCTAACCTGCCCTCTGTCTTGAGAAAAGGATCCGTTGTACAGGATGGTACAGCATGGTTTTCATCCGTCACAGATCCATTTAGTTTTTTGATAGTCGTGTTTTCCTCATTCAGTCACTCAGGCTGAATTCCTTTGAACAGAACATTTCAAAAGGGGATCACCGATTTAGCAAGATGTCACGAAAATTCTGGAGTAAATTCAGACTGAGATAAAGAACAACTGCTAGCAGTACTTAAATAAGATTTATATGTGATACGTACCACTGTTCAAAGAAGAAGTGTGGGTTTTTTGTTTTGTTGGGTTTTTTTTAACATAGTTGTAAGAACGAAACCTTGGCATCATATCCTGATTGGGTGTCTTAAGTCCATTTCCTTTTGATTGGTAGCTGAAAGTTCATAATGATACAATAGTAACTAATATTTATATACAAGTATGGCATTTTCAACATGAAAAACTGTAAGTAGACATCTCTGGTCGTCTAGTGGTTAAGCACTTGTCTTAGTAATGAAAGAGCTGCAGTTTGAACCCACTGGCCTTTCTGGTGGAGAAAAGTGAGGCAGTCTGCTTCTGTAATGATTACAGCCCTGGAAACCCTATGGAGAAGTACTCTGCCATATAGGGCCATTGTGAGTTGGAATCACCTCGACACCAGGGTGTTTGGGTAGTGTGTATGTGGGCGAACACTAGCCTACATCTTTTGACTCTGGCTTATACTTTACATATCACTGACTTTTATCTGGTTTGCCCTTATTATTAGACCACTTTTCTGTATCTTTTGGGTTGTTACTAAAGACATTCTATCACTGATACTAAGGTGCCTTCTTTATCTCCATCCCCTTGAACCAGCACTGTACTAGTAGGAAAGCAGACCTGGTGGCATAGTGGGTTATGTGTGGGGTTGCAAACTCCAAGGTTAACGGTTCAACTCTTTCTATAGCTCCACAGGAAATAAATGAGCTTGTCTACTTAAATTCTGCTTCTAGTAGTTACAGCTCTAGAAACCCTAGGGAGCCATTAATTCACATTGTCTTATAGGGTCACTGAGTTGGAATCAACTTGCTGGCAATGGGTGTTGCTTGTGGGTGGTGGGTGCTAATAAGCTTCTCTACTAAGGGCCAGTAAATGTAGTTGGTTACATGTGTTTAAGGGTTTCCAAGGCTGTAACAAAAAGCTTACCTTGCTCACCTTAGTGTTGAAGCCTTTTTAATCACCAAGCCTATTAAGTACTGAGCATCACAAGAACAAAAATTATCTAAAGTCCAAAATCAACAAAGCAACAACCATCCTCCAAATGATCTGAAATACAAAAAAGATCAAATAGAAATGTTAGCTTTTGTTTAGTAGGTAACTGGATATAATGGAGAGGGAACTAACATATAAGTCTACCGTGCACACCAGCTATTGTGTTTTACTCCTTAATAAGTTCTTAAACATTAGTGTGAGGCACGTGACTCGGTTTCTGTTTTGCCACTGAGTCGAGTTACAGAGCAGGGTTTCCTAGCAGGGTTGATGTAACTCTTGATCCAAATTGTGTTCTCTTAGTGCCAGCATTTCTAACCAATTTTTTACTTTCTTAAAAGAGTTCCTAAATCATATTATTGATTCTTTTCAGAAGTGGGAGCTCACAAAATATCTTAATTTTAGGAAACTATCTAAATATTCTTTATGAAATTCAATTCTAATATATTCACATTAGAGGAAAGCATTTGGATTTGTGTTCATTTGACAACTGATACTGTATTTTTCATAAATACTTTTTAAATGATTTATCAATAAGTAAATGTATTATATGATTGATTAAAACACTGAAAATATGCAAATTGAGGATTGGTGGAAGTGTCAAACATAATAGAAACTGCTTTCAAGACCTAATGTTTGAGTACTTACATTTTACATTTAGAATATGAAATTTTTTAATTTGGCTTTTTATGATTTATTTCTTGATTGAGAAAATAATTTGAAGATTGCACTTTTAAATAATTTGGTATGTCAGTATAAACATTTTCATATCAGTGTAACTTACAGACCTGTTGTGGTCACTTTTAAGCAAATCTGCAAAATTATTTTTTTTTCCATTAAATTGTCTTTAGATTTTTGGTTTCTAATGTTTTCTGTCTTTTGTCATATTGTTATAATTAAATAATAGGTGGTTAGGTTACAAAAAGTGAACTACCACATTGACTAGGACTGATCAGCTGGGTAGTAAATGTGCTGTTCACTAACATCAGACATTCTCACTTGATTTGCCCCCAATCATTTTCTCAGGCAGGTCAGTTTGAAATTTTTTTTTAAAAAACACTGGTTTTCTAAATTTGAAATTGGAAATCTTCATTAATGTGACTATCTATAGAACCTTGTCAATCATGCTGCCAAAAAGAAAAGGCTATTTGACTTATACATATCAAGTAACATTGAGCATATTTGCAATTTGATGGTTATAGGCGTTAAATTGGGGAAAGTTACATTGGAGAAGAGGCTAGAAGCACAAAACCTGAAAAATTTCAGAAACTTTTTGAAGTTGTTTCTTAACTTTCTAACTTTAAAACATTTTCTAAACATTGTATTTCAAAAAACGGCTATCCGAGGTCTAAGGCAGGCTTGGTTAGAGAAAAAGATAATGACACTGAGGTTAAGAAATGTTGAGACCATGAAACAAAAGTGATTTTCAAACGTAAGCCAGAGAATGTTTTTTTTTAATTTACATTTAAGACAGCATTCAAGTTCAAGATGGTTTTCAAAGCTCCTTCTCTTTTGGCTTTAAACTTTCAAAGTGGTTGATCATTAATGAATTTGTACACTGGGAATCTTTGTTATCCAAGTTCCCACGGTTAAGAGGCCATTGCATAGGAAAGGCAATGGCTATCCAAATATGAAGGTGCTCACTGAAGCTCATTTGCTCAATGACAGTTTCTTTGTCAACGATTGATAGAATATTTAATATTGAAGTGCAACTTCAGTTTCGATTATTGGCCATTTGGAATGAAAATCTTTACCCCCAAATGGTCAGGCTTTCCTGACCTGGCAAACGTTGAAGGGTAGCTGTGCAAACCGCACACAGTCAGTGCTGAAGGAGCGAGTGGCCATGAAAGGAAAACTAAACTTGGGAGCAGACTTCAAAAGGACATCACTTGACTGCCACTGAATCTATTTGGCACAGTGGCTTTTAAGAGAACTTTGAATGTTTTTGTTAAAACACATGACCCTTTATGACTATACCATAGAAAGGTAAACATAAGAGCAACACCATGTGGTTTATTGGAAAATATTCCTTCCAAGTCAGTACTTGATTAGTTTTTTATTATAAAACATTGCTTTTTTTAACAGCGGTAATTGCTTTTTGTTGGTTTGATGGTAAGATAAAGCCCAACCCTTTTCTTAAATAGGACCCTCTTTAACTGAATTCGTTTTCAAGTGATATTTTCTTAAGCAGTTGTATCCTTAGATAACTACAAAGTAGGCTGATAAACCTATCAAGGATTTTTCTTCTGCATATTCAACTTTAAGAGAGATGAACTTAAATAGACCACTGTCCATGTGATTATTGTGTCACTGACGTCTTTTATATATACATGAAAAGAGCGATTGCAGTAGTCAGCATAAGTCTTAATAAGGATATTGCACTTTTTAAAAAATATTAAATGGTTTTGTTTCCCACAGGCCAAAAACAGAGAACTACTCAAGCAGGTTGCAGCATTGTCAAAGGGTAAAAAGTTTGACAAAAGTGGAAGTATACTGACGTCTCCTTGAGAAAGTACTTACTCAGTTAGTGTTTCTACATACATGTAAATTTGGAAAAGAAAATTCAGTGCAGCCCTTAAATTCTGTGAGGTGAAAATTATTTTTGCACACCAAATGGTTTGGCGTGTTTCCTATTCACTTTTGTAACCGAAATGCAGCATTTTTTAAGTTGTCAAAGAATTCAAATAAAACTTCAACTGGTTTGGAGTAACTTTTTAATGATTTGATACCCAGGAACTTTTTGCCAGCAATAGTATTAAACAGTTGTAAAGGAGTGCATGAGTAGTGCTCTTTATGAAAACACAACATGCAATAATAGAGTAGGTATGGTTTGAAAACGTCAAAAGTAGCAGGGAGTTTTAGGGTTTTATTTGTTTTGTTTTATTTTTACACGATGCTAACTTCAGATAAACAATTTTCAATTTAGAAATGCAAAAATTTTAACGGAAATGGTGAACACTGGTTTGGGGGGAATTGTGTTTTTACTTTGCATCAACATGAACTTAGGAAAGAATCACGGTGCTTTTATTAAACTTCAGAGTATATGTAAATATGTCTTCAAAATCTACATCATTAACATTAGTTAGTCACTTCGTATTTTCATTATTGGCATAGGACAATTTTATTGTACAGTATCAAGGTAAAATGTGTTTCGGTTTTGTAAAAACTACTGTAGATTTTTACTTACAAGTGCCTTTTTGCCACCTAATGTTTTTATTTATAGGAATGCTGATCTTTTGTATATAAAGTTTGTTTTAAAATCATGTTTAATAAATGTTTGTATATAAGTGCATATGTACAGAAGCCTATTTCAAGAGAAAATCAAAGTTGCTAGTAAAAAGTTACATTAAGAACTAACTGATAATACATATAGATTTTAGATGATTTTGTGGTTTATTTCTGTGTGATAAGGGAAGCTATTGGTCATTGAATTATGTCAAAAACTTCCCCAAAGATTTAATATTAAATCACTTTTGGTAATTTTATTTTGTATGTTATATGGCTTCATGTTCATACTATATGAGTTACATATTTTGCTTTTATAAATTTTATAATGTTTCTACACTGATCTCTTCTTGTTTCCATATATCCATGATTATCTAAGTTAATATTTATGGACACTATACCTAATTTGTGTAACTGTTCCATCTAATATGTGATTTTACTTTGAATAAATTGGCATTTATAAGATTTGGGCACTATTTATAAGGAAACTGCCTTGACATCTGCAAAGCTATCCATCAAAGGTTACACAAGGCTGAGATAGGTGGTGAAGGTACTGAATTATATTCTGTCCAGTGGTTTTCATCCTGAAATGAGTTCTTTGAGTAATTTGAAAGTAAGAACTTGATCAGTTCAGACTTTAGTTCAATTTTTGAAAGCATCTATACAGTATGATTCCCCCCCCCCCCACCTAGGAACTTAGGGAAAGCTATTAAATTTGTTCATTTTGAAAATCATCGTTATAAAGAAGCACTGATTATGAATGTCTGTCAAAGATTGTCTTTCCTAAGAACTCATGAAGATTGTAACAATTCTTTATTCCTACACTGTTGTTAGCTGCCCTTGACTCTGCTGACCCCATGTCAGACTGGAGGGATCTGTAGGGTTTCGTTAGCGGATATTTTGGAAGCACAGTACCAGGCCTTTCTTTCTAGTCTGGAAGCTCCCCCGGGAACTTCCTCAGTGCCATCGCGGCACAGAAGTCTCCATTTACAGATGTTGTCCATTACAGTTACTCATGATAAAATTAGACCACGTGTTTCTTTGTCCAATTTAGAGATACTTAACCTGACATAATTTCAGGCAGCAGCAAAAGGTTGACTCTGTCATACTTTGAAAAATTGACCACTTTATTTTTATGAAGTTTTTATGTAATCAGCTTAAATTTAGTATTCTTAACAGTGATTTCAAGGATGCTTCCATAACGTAGGTTTAAATGTTTGAGGACTTCCTAAATTCAAGGTAGTTGTTACTTTTCTTTACAACTGATGGTGGTTTCTGTTCTGGTTTCATGACATTTGTCAGTTCCCAGTGGTCACTCTGATTTTAACATGCACTGCGTGACCTTGAAGTCAGTCTTTCCCCACTCCCTTTTTAGAAAGTCACAAAGGATCGATCAGTCTAAATAATTAAACTTTGTAAATCCCAAGGCTAAAACCTCTCAGATGCTTCACCATATTCAGTCCTAATTAAATGCGCGCTCTTTATTCCGTGATCTTATTTTATAACTTAAAGCTTTTGAAATTGTATAAACTAGTAATTGCATCTCAGTCCTGGATCTATCTGTCTGTAGTGTATTGACACAATGAGCTGATAATCTTTTAAATATGGATATGTAAGGAGATAATATGGTGTGCTGTATTGTGTTTTTAGCTTGTTTTCAGCTGTTAGCATTTATCAGTGAAAGGACCATTTTGGGTCAGGTTATTTATGAATCAATAGCTTGTGAATATTGCAGTCCTTTTTAGATGTATTGGTCTAAATATGCATTCTGCAGTGAACCTGGTAATCTGTTCACATGTATAAACTATTGAAATACTGTACTTGTATACATCTGATTGTTGACATTTTGTACTTTTTTTCTAAATCTAATATTTCACAATAAAAACTTGTCAAAAACTGAGTATTAGTGTCTTAATTAACAGTAACTTAGCGAGGTAAAACAACACAAATGAATTATCTTACACTTTGGCACCATTATGCCCCAAATCTGTTCCACTTCTGGAAGCTCGAGGGAAGCATCAATCCATCCGTGTCTTTTTGCGCCACGTTCTTTGGTTCCTTGGCTCGTGGCCCGCTCCTCCATCTTCCAAGCCGAAAGGTAACATTTCAAATACCAGCGCCCACTGTCCACGTTTCTTCCTCTTTATGTTTATAAGGACGCTTGTGCTTTCAACATCATTAGACCCACCTAGGTGAGCCAGGATGATCTTCCTGTCTGAGGTTCATCATTTAATCAGACCTTTAAAATCTCAACATAGGAGAAATCACGTTTGCAGGTATTAGGGGTAATATTGTCCAATCTACGTAAGTTGTTTTGTTGTTATTTTTTAACCCTTATCACAGTATGATGCCCTAAAACAAATTTGAGAAAAGTAGCTGAGGCCAAATTTTTTAGACTGTTTCCATGAACATTTTCTTGGGTGGGCCAGCGGTGGTGCGATGGGGGGCTGGTAAGGGGGCGAGTCGTCGTAAAGTAAATTAAGGGATAATAAGTGGAAGGCATTTTGGGGAAGAAGTGAATAAGCGGGTATTTAGAACCTTGCTGTAAAGCGACTTGAGCGCCGACACTAATCCAGGTGCATCCTTTGTTTCTGACAAGATTCAGCGACCCAGGGTGTCTATCTCCTTTCGTGTTGAACCCTGACGAGGTCATGCGTGGAATGTGGCGCTAGGCACCCTCGAGAAAAAACGGTCCGATAGTTAGGGCTGGAGACTGAACTTTAAAAGATGAATACTTTTCTGAAATAGCAAAAATTCAGCCTGGTAGGAAACAACCTGCTCGCCTAAGATGAGGAGGCTAACCACCGTTTCCTCCCAATGGCCTCACTTGAGGTGGCGCTCCCTGTGCACCATCTAGTTCCCATGGTCTCCGCCTTGTGGAGGAGACGTGTTTGCTTGGTCCATCCGTCCCTTCCTTGGATTAAATGTTCTCATGGCCCATAGACCATTGGTCTAAGTATTTGCAAGCCTCTTAATTTTTGTTGCTCCTCTTTCCTCTGGACAGGAAGTGACTGATAGTTGCACCTTGGATGATTATTCACCACATTAGAATGAGCAACATTGCCTCTGTGAACTATGTTAAGCCAAGGGACCCTGAAACTAAAGCCCTTGATTGCACAGGACAATTGTCTTAATCACATATGAGGATGGCCTGCTGTACCTTTAAGTAAGTATGTCTCACAAGATTGGCAAAAGACTGTCGCAGGAAACCTGTAGCGTAGTAGTTCTATGTTTTTACAGGGTTACTGAATCAAATCAATGGCAGTGGACTTGTAATTTTTTTTTTTTTTTTGGCGTTCCTAGTTACTGGCTAAATAAGTATGGTACATCTACGTAATGGATATTACACAGCTGTGAAAAAACAAACTAGGATTCATTGTTAACCGAAAAGCAAATGAAAAACAGCATATTACCATTCATGGTATACTGGAGCAACATGCACACAAAAGTGTCTTATTTATTTTTTAAAAAGCAATTTAAGATTTATATGTTTACATAGTCAATCGTACACATTTCCCCCCAATAGGTCGCTGTTGACAATGCAAACGTTTTTGACTGTATCATAACAAATTAGGGATAACATTGTGAAGGTGAATTCCAGAACACTTAATTGTGCTCAAGCACAACCCGTACACAGACCCAGTGACAGTTGGAATGGGACATGATACCGTGGGGTTTAAACTGAGGAAAACTGCATCAGGGTTGTTTCACCATCCCAACTCCATCTGGATACTGAGCAAACCAGCAAGAAGCTGACGCTATAAAGATCGCGTTGGGATTAGAGAAAGATTCGTTAACAACCTGTGACAGGCACATGACAACCTTGCTGGCTGCAAGTAAGGACCTGAAACAGTAATGAAGATGAACGACTACAGCCTTTCGGTGTGGATGATACCTCGATGTAAAGAAAAAGCCTTAAAATGGGGCCGGTAAACACGAAAGCCAAACCTTGATGTTGTCAACAATCCTGTAGATGATGAATAATGAATAAGGAAGACAAGAAGAGTTGATGCTTATCAATTATGGTAGTGGAGAAGAATAATTTCTCATGGACAATTATGCTAGTGGCGAAGAATATTAAATTTCTCATGGATTAACAAGAGAATCAACAAATCTTTCCTAGAAGTACAGCCCGGATGCTCCTTAGGAGAAGATGACGAACGAGACTGTGTACTTTGAATATGTTGTCAGGAGACACCAGTAGTCCCTGGAAAGCATGTCTCTTAAAGTACAGGGTTAGCAGAACAGAGGAAGGCTCTCAATGAGCTATCTTGATACATGGGCTGCAACAATGCGCTGAAACAGCACCGACTGTGAGGATGGCCGGACCCGGGCAGTGTGTCCTGCTGTCCACAGTGCCGCATTGAGGTGGGACAGATAACACGCAACCACCACCACCAACCGCGGGAAACTGGAGGCAACCAAGACTTTAATACATCTGTTTTCTATTGGACTTGGCATCACTTAAACATTTTCACAAAATTGTCATAAAATACACCTCCCCCATTCCTCGTCAAATACTAGAGGAAACAAGTGCACCTAATCGTATATCCAGATGGAGAAGATCTGTTCTGGGTCATATGAAATGCACTGACCTACACCTCCCTAGAGGGATATCTTATCCCTAAGGAAAATGAGCGGTACAAATCTTAAACTTGACAGTCATCTTATTGTTAGTGACAATGTTTTTTTGTTATTCTGAGAATGTGTGGGATAGGCAAGTATCTATTTCTATGATTTCTGATTCCATCCGTCTGTTTGTCACCTTGGGCCTGGATTCTTGGCTAGAGAGAAAAGAGATAAATATAAGTTAAAATCTGTGTTGCTCTGTTTTTAATTAGAGTTTTCCATGTTCAGTCGGTGTTCTTTTCTGAAAAGAAATAAAAAGACACATTTTCTCGTTCTGCTAACTGAAATGGCTAGAAATGATCAGTAGACTAGTAGAATATATGCAAAGCTAGTTTCCAGGAATACCATTTCTCCCTAGAAGGTACTTGACCGTATGGGCGAAAGGGCCCCTGTCTCCGTATCTCAGCAGGAAATGGCCCAGGTAAGCCTGGAACACCTTGTCAAGCCAGACAGCAAAGAAGCTCCCCAAACCCATTGCCACCGAGTCAGCTCTGACGCGTAGCAACGCCACAAGACAGAGAGGACCTGCCCGTGGTGCTGCTCAGGGCAGAAAGCGTGTTCCCTGCCTTCAGCAGACTGCCTCCTCTTTCTTCTATGGAGTGGTGGTTTAACCTGCCAGCCATTTGGTTAGCAGTCAGCACTTCCGGAGCCAGGGCTCATGAAGCAACAAGCCACACGAAAAACAGCACTGTTGGTCACCGTCACAGGGTGCCAGTAAATGGACGTTATTTGGGAAATTTGTAAAAAGAGAAATCAGTATTTTCTGCATTTCTCATATAAACTGTACTGTAGATACGGGGTAGTTTCTCTTTGTAAAAGCATTCCCATTGAGGGAAAAGGAATGATGAAAATATCAAACCTGCCCACTGCCACGGAGTCAATTCTGACTCAGTGACCCTTGGGCAGAGTAGACTGTCCCTTTGGGTGCCCGAGACTAGAAAGCCGTCTTTTTACTGCAAAGCAGCTGGTGAGTTCGAATTGTTGCCTTTGGAATTAAACTAATGACTAACCCAGAATGCCAGTGGAGCTTGATCCATCGTGCAGTTTTTGTCCGTTGCATATGAGGTACGTACTGGGCATCCGTAGCCTCTCAAAATCACATTATTTGCCCTCTGATGGAAGAGCACATACTATAATAGAGTTAACTTGCCCGAAAGGATCAAGCCTGCATCTGATCACGCATATGCCCCTTTATAGGAAATCGGTTACAGGCTCACGGTGAATGATACCAAAGGGATGCAAATGACACAATCTTCTCTTAGTTAAGTGCAAGGGGAACAGAGCAATGGAGGGAGAACCTGGGGGTCTCAGCAAGCAGGGTGCCGGGACCAGATGTGCATCTCGAATCAAACAAGCCGAACCATTCACAGTTTAATGACAGTTGCAGATTTTAACCCGGGTTGCGTGGGGAGATTTAGAAATGGGTGGTCGTTCTTTAGGTGTAAAGATGGCATCTTGGTTTTCTTAAAGAGTTCTGTTGGACACACCTACTAAAAGACTTAACCATGAAGAGATGAAATTTGGTATCCAAAGACTATCCGGGAGGGGACTATGAACTGGGATGGGCTGTGAGGGGTTAATTTCTGGAGCGGGGTGTGGAGGACATGAAGGGTCATGGTACTGTTTTGCTCACTTTTGTCTGTGTTTAAGGCTTTTCACAATAGAAGAACTGGAGACCTTTTCCAACATGGGTTTGTGGCTAGTCATTGTTAAATAAAATATCAATCTACAAAACACTTTACATAATTTCTGGCACACGGTAAAAGTTGCAATGTGATTAGGAGGTTATCTTGCTTTTGGAAATTACTGTTAAAAACACAAAAACCTCCATGGTAGCATGTAACCGAAGTGCTTTTCAGCTTTCAACACTATCCCTTGATGTGATTCTTAGGGCTCATCAGTGGCTTCGTTTACCACACCTCTCAGTCTGTCACCCAGTGGTGGCTTGAGCGTCTCTGGGACCCTGGCAGTAGTGCCACCAGTCATCCCTGATAGACAGATTTCAGCAGTGCTGCTTGACTGGAACAGGCTGGGCAGGAAGGCAATTCACTTCTGAAATTTAGCCCAGGAAGGTCTGATGGATCACTACAGAACACTGGCTCTTCGCTTTGGACACAGCATCAGCAGGGCTCGGTCCTTGGAGGAGAACACCATAGGTGGTGAAGCAGAAGGCCAGGGAGGGTGTCGGTGAAGTAGATCGCTTCAGAGCTGCAGTGGCGGGCTTCAAGTGAGGCCAGTGTGGGGCTGGGCAAGGCTGCATTGTGTTGTGTATCAGTTGGCCATGAATCAGAACCCACTCGATGGCAACTGACTAGGTTTCCATCCTTCTTCACCATGGAAACAGTGTTCTGCTTTGCTTATATGAGCCCATGGAAAGCCGAGACACCCTAGTTGAAGGCAAGGCAAGGATACCCTTTCATAGTAGGATTTGAAGTCTGATGTATCCGGCATGGGGCTTGCTGGGAGTTAGCTGAGAGCCCTGGAAAAGAAACCGTCTCTGAGTTGCTGCTGAAGTTAAAGTAGTTGAGAATCTGAACCAATGGTATCGTTGTACAAGCCTTTTCATGGCCGAGGTGGGTTTGCTATGCACTGTCAATAGTCGCCGAACACAGAGGACACTTGCTACGTTAGCATCAGTGTACCGATTACCACTAAGATGCAAGGATGGATCTTCATTTCCAGAAGTTTACAGTCGAGAAGGGCCTCTGGAGAATAAGTTACTGCAGAAAATCTGATGCACTATAGGTATTCACAAATGATAACTAGGAAAACGGTTCCTAAAGTGAAACCGTTTTGTGCAAAGAGAATTATGTGCAAAGATTCATAAATTCCAGAATATTATGCATGCCTGTTTTGCTCCTACTTTGTTGACTGCCTCTCTGTTTCCTTTATTGATTCCTTCTCCTAATCCCGTACACTGGAAGATTAATAGCTCCCCGAGCTCAGTCCTTGCATATCTTCTGAGCTTGTTCTGGGTGGTATTTTAAACTTAGAATTCACATCCTAGGTGAGCTCATTAAATATCACCTACAAGCTAATGATTCCCAAACTTAGGGCAACAACCTGGGCCTGTTCCCTAATTTCCAGATCCTATCAAATGCTACTTGACAGCTCCACTCTCAAGAGGAACATTTCCGCCGCCATGAGTTCCTCTTCCCTCCGGTCCCCTGAACTCCGGAGCCGGCTCCTCTCCAAGTCTTTCCATCTCGGTTGCAGGCGACTCAGTTCCCCCAGTTCTAGGCTCAGGCCCAAACCCTTGGAGTCATCTTCAATGCTCCTCCTCCTCTCTGACTCTGTGTCTGTCCTTCCGACTTCCAAAACCCCGGGACTTGACCACTTCTCACCAACTCCACTCCTCACTGGTATTGCTTTTCTCAACGGAGAAGCAAAGACAATACGGAGCCCCTTAAAAGATGAGCCGTGCCGTGTCATTTCTCTCCTGTAGGGCATCTGGCAAGCTGTGGGGGCCATTTGGATGGTCACAGTTGGAGGGCGGCTGATACTGGCACCAAGTTGGCAGAGACTAAGCTGCTAAACATCTTACAGCGACAGGACAGTCTCGCCCACAAAGCATGTCAGGTAACTCAGGATGCCGTAGAGCCAATGCTGAGCAGCGGAGCTCTTACAGGGCCCTGAAAGGTCTGGGCTTTAAGGCCTGTCTTTCTATGACACTACAGCTTATGTCGCCCATCCACCAAGCGGTGATTGCCTGTCTCTTTGATTCTATGATTGAAATGTTAAGGGGAGATGAAATGCTTGGAAAGATTTACGTTTGTTTAAGTTCCTACGTATGTCCACCAGAGGGAGCACTTCACTACTAAATAACAAACCCAAACCACTGCCTTCATTTCCACGGGCAGCAACTCAAGGAAAATAAAACTGCCCTGTAGTGTTTCCTAGGTTATAAATAATTTCAGAAGCAAACGACCACATCTCTGCAAAGTAACTGGCGGGTTTAAACTGTCACCCTTTATTTTGCTTAACCACTGTACATCCAGAAGCCCGTTGAAAAGACTGCACAGTATTTCATAGGAGTCATTGTAATGAAAAGCATTTGCAGCTACTCTTCCTTACAAGGTTTTGTTACGTACATGAGCTCACTTGCAGAAGCAATTCCTTTTGCACAATTCCAGTTTACAGTTTGTCAATCCAGTCAGGTGGTTCGCTCAGTAAAAGTGAGTTTGAACATAAAATTTTTTTCCTCTGGAAAGATCTCTTTCTAATTCAGTACCACTGTTTTTAAAAGGACCCCTGGGGTGCAGTGGCTTCGAGGCCACTGCTGCTAACCTAAAGGTCGATGGTTCGAACCCACCAGCTGCTCTTTGAGAAGAAACTGGTGACTTGCTTTTGTAAAGTTTATAGCCAAGGAAGCCCTGTAGGCATTTACCCTGCATTATAGGGTCCCGGTGAATTGGAATCAACTTATGGCAATGGGCTTTATATGAACACTTTGATGGGTATGCATTTTTTAATGAATTATTGCCTGAGAGCTTTTTAATTTTTTATTCTCTGCTGTATGTGAATAAACAGCTGTGTAATTAAAAGAATAAGGATAAAGATACTTTAGCAAAGATACACAGAGTAAAAGATCAACTCACATACCCTAAACTGCAAAGGAAGAAGTACTCAGGAAAGTAATTTCTCCGGACTGCTCAAACCAACAACTCAAACCCACTGTCAGTGAACCTATGATGGGTCGGGGAACTGCCCCGGGCGGGGTGGGTGGGTGGGTGGGTGGGGGCTTCCCAGACTCCAACGCTTTTTAAAAAAAAGAATCATTTTATTGGGGGCTTATACAGCTCTTATCACAATCCATCCATCCATCCATTGTGTCAAGCACAGTTGTACATTTGTTGCCATCATCATTCTCAAAACCTTTTCTTTCTACTTGAGCCCTTGGTATCAGCTCATTTCCCCCCCCCCCCATCCACCCCTCCCTCATGAACCCTTGATAATTTATTAATTGTTTTCAATGTCTTACACTGACCCATGTCTCCCTTCACCCACTTTCTTGTTGTCCGTTCCCCGGGGAGGGGGTTATATGTTGATCATTGTGATCGGTTTCCCCTTTCTCCCCCCACCTGCCCCTTCCCCTCCTGGTATGGCTACTCTCAATATTGGTCCTGAGGGGGCTAGGTGTCCTGTATTCCCTGTGTTTCCAGCTCTTACCTGTACCCGTGTACATGCTCTGCTCTAGCCGGATTTGTAAGGTAGACTTAGGGTCAGGATAATGGGGGGGAGGAAGCATTAAAGAACGCGAGGAAAGTTGTGTGTTTCATCGGTGGTATACTGCACCCTGACTGGAACTCTGGAGTAGAAAGCCCCGTCTTTCTCCCATGGAGCGGCTCATGGTTTCGAAGTGCTGACCTTGCTGTTAGCAGCCCAACACGTAACCACTAGACCAACAGACTCCTACCCTAATTAAAAGTAAAAATTTCAAACCAATTTTTAGTGAACCTTTTCCAACATTTTTGGAATTTTGGATTGTGATCGCCATAAAGAATCCAACCTTTCCGTAATTCACATTGAGTTTGGTGAAGTGTGGTATACAGAAGCCGCGGAGAATGATGATCCAGCCTTCATGTGGGCGCGTGCTTCCAACTCAGGCTCTGCCACTACCAGGCTGTGCAGCACCGGCTCAGTGACTTCACCTCTCTGAGCCCGTTTCCTTAGAGCTGACATGACAGTAAATCAGGTTGACAAGGACATATAAACTGCAGGTCCCATTGCCTGCTCTGTAGTAATCATCTAATGTTGGTTCCTGAAAAGGCAGACTTAAACGGAATAGCTCTGGAGTACTTGTTTACCTAAAAAAAACCCAAAAAAAACCCCTTGATACCTATTAATATATATATATATTTAATTCATTATGTTGTGAATTGGGTGAAGGTTTACCGAGCATCTCATCAGTTTTCCATTGAATGATTCATACATGTTGTTTTATCTCTTTGAATGCAATTCCCTCAATGCATTTCCTGTCTCTGTTCCTCCTCCTCCTCTAACCCTTCTGGACTCTGACCTTGGGTGAGTGCTCTCCGCCTTGATCCCCAGTGGTCACGTATTCTAAGGTGGGTGCACCTGACTGGTATCATTGTTCTCCTTATAGGCCCGTGTATTGTTTGGCTGAAAACCGAGGCAAATTTAGTTTCAGACCCGAAGACTTACCAAGGCCCGTAGTCTTGGGATTCCACTCGCCTCCGTCCAACCACCAAGCCTGGGCTCGCACGTGCTTTTTTCCCCGTCTTTCCTTTTTGTCTCTTCCAAAGAGAAAGGCTTTCTATGCAGTCACATGCCTTCTAGAAGGGGATTTCTGTTGAATTAACCACTGAATCACATCTGTGAGATAGGGAAATAAACATGAGGCGTGGCATCAGGAGATCTTGAGAAAAGAACTTTTATTTATCTATATTTTTGCATCTAGTTTCCTTACTTTTTAAAGGTCATAATAACATGACTGGCGCTTTCAAACCCCGGAGCTGTGCATGCCAAATAAGCTCATGAGAAGCGGCATTTCAGAGCCCCTGTACATTGCCATCACCTCTTGTTATTACAAACCGTGCCACAAATAGTTCCTTGGCAGCTGAACTGGGCAGATACCTCACTCCCACTGGGCTACCATTGGCGTGGCACAGGCTGGGTTCTGCCGGGCTGCGTGAAGCCGGCCAAGGTCACCGCTTAGCGAGCATCTCCCTGGAAGGGCTGCCCTGGGGCCGTCAAGGCCGGGTGCTCGGAGCAGCAGTGACTGGCTGCCCCAGGTCAAGGTCGCTTTCCCCGGGCCCAGCGCTGGCCTTTCATCCCCAGGAACGGCCAGTCTGTGACAGTTCCTTTTTTGCTCTTTTGTTTGTTTCTCTCCCTGCCCCTCCTTTCCCGTGTTCTCTCCTGGGTGTGCTTTGGCGTGTCCTTGGTGTGCCCACAGACTGGCGTTGTTGGGTGGCGTTTGGCTGTGCTGAGAAGGAGTGAGCTTTCTGGTCACTGCAACCCCCTGAATGGGGCTCTGTGCTCCCTTCACGCTGTTGATATCTCGGCCACCCAGCCAACAGGTGTACCCCAACCTCGGTAGCGTCGTGAAGCAAGTGGATCATGGAGTTTAACTACACATTCCGATCTGGGACCATCTGCCGAATGCCAAATTATTTCGCAATATTTTTGTGGCGGCTGCAGGCCCTCTGCCATCCTGTGTGCGCGGCGGCCAGGTGCGGAAAGAACGGCCGCTGAAGGAAATAGCATCCCCACCTTTCATCAGGTAGGAGACTCAGCCTGCCACACGAGGTGGTGGGAGAACCAACAGGTCTTCTTTCTGGGCCTTTGAGTAAGTCGGCCTGGGGCAGCCCCAGGTGGGAATGAGCTGCACCAGCGCCGGGCACCAGGTATGGACATGAACTGCTTTTCCACGCAGCAGCCAGAGCAACACAGTGCGAGGCAATAGGCACCAGAGGGAGCCTGTGAGACTTCTCCAGGGCTGGGATTTGAGTTACGGGAGCCAGTCCAGGTTTCAGTGAAGTTCCTAGAATCCACATGAAAAGACCACACCCACAAGGAGGGATCAATCAGGTTGTGACCTGATTGATAGGTTAGACCCCACCCCTTCATTCTTTTATCAAGTTGGCATAAACTTGTGTAACTACCCCAGAAGGCCAGATAAGAATCAATACATTTGAATGATGGCGCTGGCAAGGAATATTAAATATTCCATAGGCTGCCAGAAGGATGAACAAGTAAATATGTCTTGGAAGATGGACAGTCAGAAGTTTCCTTAGAACCGATGAGACGTCATCTCAAGTCTTTTGGATCAGACTGAATCAGACTCTCCTACAAATGAGTGAGGCACTTTCCTGATAGAAAAAGTTCGTCTCTCTTGACATGTGTATGGAAGCATCACTGACACAGGTCCTGTCAGGGGCATTGACACAGGGGTTGCAACAACTGGCTCGGTAGCAACGATGGTGAGGCTGATGTCGGATCAGGTGGTGCTTTGTCCCGTTGTACAGTGAACCCTCGCCACTTCGCGCTTCGACTTCCGCAGCTTCACTCTATCGCGGTTTTTGCGTAACAGCGCATGCTCTGTCATTTCTGCCACTGATTGGCTCATACTGTACACGCTTGATGCCATAAATAATATAATAAATAATAAATGATAATTGTAACGTCCAAAATGTTTTACTGTATTTTCCCTTTTTCGTTTAATAAATTGGGTAATACGAGTGTAATGGTGACTAAAGGGTGTTTTTTCATGTCCTCTATGTTCTAACTACGAAAATATTTGATTTACAAATAAGGAATCCTACTTCGCGAAATTTCATTTATCACGGTAGGGTCTAGAACCGATTAACCGCGATAAACAAGGGTTCACTGTACATGGGGTTAGTAGCAGACCAAACTAACCCAGCAGCGCGAAAACCAACACATTGCCTTGATGATCTTATCAATGCTGTTGAGGCTCTTTTTAGAAAAAGCACATGTGTGTACATACCCAAAAATGTGAAGATAATTTCAGGGACTGGGAGGGTGGTTTTTATTTATTTTTTAATCTCCAATCCATCAGCACCCCAATTCATGAAGCTCAGGTTAGGACCGACTACGTGAAAGCATGCTTGTTGCTCGGTTACTTTACTCCCTTTATTGGCTGTTACTCCTTCAGCACCTTCGCAGCACGCTGGCTCGCCTCCCTCCTCCATTTAACCACCTCAGACTTGCCCCCTGGCTTCCTCTGCCTCTCTGTGATGGTGGTCTGAGCAGTGAACAGGAGGATCGCCTCCCTCAACCTGAACCGAGCAAGTCCTCTGCTGTTCCCACCACACAGCCTTTTTGTTGTGTGATGTTTCATGTGCTGCTTCCTTTATCTCTTGCCCCACTGCCGATGTCGAGTAACTGGTGGTTACTGCTAATCAAGGGTTGCAGGTTCAAACCCACCAGCTGCTCCGAGGGAGAAAGGCGGGGCTTGTCGGCTCCCATAAAGATGATCAAAGCCTCAGAAACCCTATCTAGGGTCCCTGTGAGTCAGAACTGACTTGACAGCAATCGGTTTGGCTCCTTTGGGAGTTGACATAGCAATGCCTTCATTTAAATGGCGTCAGATTGGAGAAGCTGAGCTTTGTTGATCATGATCAACTACGGAAAGAACACTTGCGTGGGAAAGCTTTCCCGTGGGCAGAGAGAATTCCTCCCTCTACTGTGCCCTTAGCTCTCTGAGCCTGTTTCTGACAAAGGACTTCATCCTGTATTGTAGTGGTCCGTTTCCTCGTGCTACACCTCCAGGAGTCTGTGAGCTCCTGGGGATGGAGCCATCCATTCATCACCAGAGAGAGCCTCCATGCATGCATTCAACATCAAGGAATGGATAACATGGGGCATGGCACAGTGTGCGGATAAAATAAGTGTTTCTTGAATGAATAAACAAAGGACTCAAAACATACTTTAGCAAATTTCTTAAAATGGCAAAAACCAAGAACAAACGACCCTGTGAACACTCTCAAGGTAGAACCAGGTTACCCCTCAGAGGTCAATTAAATGGGAATTGTTTTGAAAGTGTCCTTCTCTTGGTTTTTTTGAGACGAAAGAGAGAGATACTTCAGCTAAACATTATTAAAAGTTCTCCCATCTTATTAACTACCTTCAGGAGATTCATTTAAGGCCTGACTTCATTAAAATGTTCACCACCACTGACTGGTCAGGGGGCTTCTGCTCCTGTCTGGGTTGATTATATGTGCTCTTTGGGGTTAGACCACAAAGACAGAACTGTTATCTCCAGAGGGCATCTGCTGAAATGAACAGGTGTTTACCTCAGCAAAAGCCATAAATCCTGAGCGAGTCTCCCCACCGTGACTGAAGTGTGGTCCATCTACACAGTCCCTGAACAGGGAGTTGGGCTCTGAACAGATGGAGCATTAGGCGGGGAATTCTGTTGGGAGACATTTTGAGGAAGGTGATGAGCACGGTGTGGTACCCAGGGATGCAGAGGCAAGGATGCGGGTGTGGGAAGGTGGTTCAGCAAGGGGGTTGCTGCTAAGTGAGGAGTGTTCAGAGTTTCTTTATGGAAATCCTGGTGACACAAATGCCTTCTGGGTTTTTTTGATGATTGATTCTCCACTCTTCCTCAAGGTTCATTTGTGAACAAAAAGGGAATACTATGGACGCCGAAAGACGGGCATTAGTGGTCCCATGACGGAATGCACATTCTCCATGCCGGAGACCAGGGTTCAATTCCAGCCAATGCGCCTCCTGTACATACTGACAGTAGTTCAACAGAGTGTCCAGACTAAGACAGGGTAGGAAGACTTGGAAATCTGCTTCAGAAACGTATCCCAAGAGAACCTAATGGATGACACTTGTCCAATCTGCAGCCAATCGTGGATGTGCCATAGGAGTGGACAGCATTTAGCTCTATTGGGCACGGGGTCCTTAGGAGCCAGAGGTCAACTCAAGGACAGCTAACAAGAGGATATCCTGTGAAGGAGAAGATTCAGTCATTTGTAAATAGATGTGCTATTGCCCAAAGTCAGGCTACCATTTTGCTTAAAATCTAATAGTGATCAAAATACAGTTTTTGATTTCCACTTCCAGATGTGACAAAGTTAACACAATAGATTTTCCCTTTCACCAAAAACAACTAGAAAAATTAGACAAAAACACATAAAACACTTGCTTTTGGATTATGGGTGACAGGCAGCCATGGGCCCTAATCTGAGAGAGAATAGAAACACGGAGTTCTGTATTAGGACTTGATTCTGAGCACTGGCTTGAGGAAAGCTACAATTTACAGTGAAAGCCCCAAATCCATTTTAAAAAATATTTTAAGTGGTAAGTTTTACTAACATATTCACATGCCATATAATTCAATGGTTTAAATATATTAAAGAGTTGTACAATCATCACTTCAATCAATTTTAGAACATTTTCTTTATTCTTTTCCTCATTATTATTTGTTCCCCATTTCCCCCCAACCTATCTTGATATACGCTTAAGAAACTTTTAATCTAGTTACTAACTCTGTAGGATTGCTTACCCTGAAGCTCCTATAAAGAAAGTCACACAAAAACCCGCAACAACAACAACAGCACGGAACAGCCTCGATTCAAAAGAAAGCAGAAACGAATAAAAACTAGAATAAATTTAAAATAGGTCAAAAGGGAAAACATATGCTAAGGTATTCAATTTCAACCTAACTATCTGCATTCATCCACTTTCCACTGCATTCTGCTATTCCCCTAGTTAATGGTTACATTAAAAATATTTTTTATTAGTTGGGACCTAAATCCATTTTTTAAGTCTCGGCACAAATTAAGCCTCCATTGAATTCTTCCTGACCATTAACCAGCAATGTGATTAGCTTCAGGTAGAGGGTGCTCCAATTGGCCGGCTGCTGTGCAGGAGAAAAATGTGATAGTCTCTTTTGTACAGATTGGTCACCTTAGAAACCCTATTGAACAGTTCTAGTCTGTCCTATAAGGTCACTATGGGTTGGAATCTACTCAAGGACAATGGGTTTTACCTAGTATTTAAGGAGCCCTAGTGGTGCAACCGTGAGACGGGAGAGGCGCTCGGCTGCTTAGAAGTCCATCGTTCGAACCTCACCCCTGGCTCCATGGGAGAAAGACTTGGAGATCTGCCTTCACACAGATTTACAGCCTAGAAAGCCCTGGAGGGCATTCTGCTCTGTCTCATGGAGTTGGTATGAGGTGGAAAGCAATTCAGTGGCATCTAACAATACAGTTTATGGCACACTCTTCTTCTAACATATACATGTGCACACATAGATGTGCAATTTATTTACTCCTCCTGATTGTTACCACTATCTGGTAGTTTTGTAGCTCAGGGAGTCTGATTTACTTGCCCAAAGTCATGCAGCTACTCACAGGTTGAAGCCCCCATAAAATGAAGACAAGATTATGACCTTTAGAGTAGGGTGCAGAGACTGTGCTTTGGTGGGGACTCCATTGTCCTCAGAGAGTACCAGCACTTCAGAAGCCCCCTCACAGATGGAACCAAGCTAAAAGCTTCTACCTCCACCTTCAGACCAACAGGTAAAATAGATTTATTCCTCCTCCCCAGGGTGACTGCCTCTCAACTTAATCTTTCACTTAAAAATTTGGTGAGCTACTACGATGTAGCTGCCTGTATGCAAATGCCTGGGACACAGATATAAATAGGACACTGCTTTTCAGTAGACATTGCTCCAAGTTGACTTTGTGAAAGGCCTATTGTACAAATGGGAATTCAGAAGAAACCCCGGTCACCCTGGTGTGGGCCACATGTAAGACAGTACAAGCTCTGTCCTTGTTAGCAGGACAATTGCTGTGCACTTGCCTCGCCCGAAAGCCACACCTGGGCATCCCGGGGGTCTTCTTATCTTTACCATTAAGCAATGGGAAGCCATCAAATGATTCAGGTTGGTATGCTTTAGAGAATTAATGGGCTAACAAATTGGGTGAATTTGCTCAGCTTGGGTATTGAGGGTAACATATTGTGAATTTACTGAGCTCATCTGTGACCAGATTCCTCCACAGGGTAATTGAAAGTGAATGGAAATGGCTATTTATGTATTCTCAGCCATTAGATGTTCCTTTCCTCTCTGATTTCTTTGGATGATGAGTATAAATATACACAGAGATCACTGCCTGCAGGTCCCACTCTGCGTGTTCAATTAGCCAAGACCTATGCCTAGTGCTGGTCACAAAAAGGCAGATGGAGATGGAAGCAGTATGGTTAGGCTTCATAAGCGCCCCACCAGCCAAGTAGGGGTATGTTTTTAAATCTCAGCTGAGTTTTTGGGTAGAATGGACACCCAGGGGGTGTCTGGGGCCCTCAGCCAAATCCACAGCCCATGGCAGTGCTTCCCGGCGTTTGTCTGGATGCTTCCAACCCACAGAAGAAGGGTTCTCGGTGAAACATAATGGAGACATGCTAAGTTGAATAAAGTGAACAGGATCTTTTGGGGGTGAGTTTTCCAGAGCCTGGATGTGCTGACGTGCATTGCGCAGCTCTAAGAGAGAGAGGGAATGTAGTTCTCAGACTTAGAAAGCTACCATTTGTTGAAAATCTCCTGGTGGCATAATGGTTAGAGACTTGGCTATAAACGGACTTGGCTATACGAGGTTCAAACCCACCAGAGGCTCTGTGGGAGAAAATTGGTGCTTTTACTGATCCCCAAACTCCCAAATTTACTACCATCAAACTGATTCTGACTCACAGTGACTCCGTGGGCGGTTCTGAAACGGTCACTCACCGTCACTCTCTACAGAAGCAGGCAGCCTCATCATTGTCCCTCAGGGTGGCTGGTACTTTTGAGTCTCTGAGCTGCTGTTAGTTGTTCTACACCTACCCCACGGAGCTGTCTTGCCACTGTGAGGAACTATGAGTCAGAATCAACTAGAAGCCACCCAACAATAGCAACAACCATTCATTGAGCACTTGTATGAGGGGGTACCCCTCAAAATGGATTTCCCCCCCCCAAAGCTAAGTATTTAAATTTTTTTTTGCAAAACAACCTTATCACCTTCAAAGTACTCTCCATTACACTTGACAGGTTTGTCAAATCTGCGATTCCATTCTTGGAAACATTTTTCAAATCCATCTGTTTGGATGGCTGACAGCACCTCCCTTGTTTTTTCTCTCTCCTCTTCTGTGTCTTCAAATCACGGTCCTTTCATGTCCAGCTTTATTCATGGAAACAAAAAGAAGTCGCACGGAGTGAGGTCAGGTGAGTCAGGTGAATGGGGCAAGAAAGGCATGCTGATTGTTTGCAAAAAAAAACCTGTAACACTGAGATAGCTGTATGAGCAGGTACACTGTCGTGGTGGCAAAAACAGTCCCCCGTCTGCCACAAATCAGGTCACTTTTGTTGCACACTGTTACACATCTTTGCAGAACCTCTCAATAGAAAGCTTGATTAAGAGTCTAACCTGGTAGAACAAACTCCAAATTCACTGTCCCCATCACATAAAAAAACAAATAAATGAACATCGGTTGTGGGGGGTTACCCCGTAGTATATGATTTTGTGCATCTAATGCTTTGCATAGACCAAAAACACTATCATCACTGCCATTGAGTCAATACTGATTCATATCAGGCCTATAGGACAGGGTAGAACTGCCCCAGTGAGCTCCTAAAACTGTAACTCTTTATGGGAGTAGAAAGTCTCATGGAGAAATAGATTTATGTACATATATTTATAGGTTTAGTATTATGGTAGCAGATGCACATTGGGCCTTGACTCAAGTACTCCCTCAATGCAAGAACACTTTGCTCTAATAATCCAGCATTTCATGATGCTCACCTTCCCATCACAAAGTGGATACATAAGCAAATGTGGTGAAGAAAGCTGATGGTGCCCGGCTACCAAAAGATACAATGTCTAGGGTTGTAGACAAACAAGTGGCCATCTAGCTGAGAAGCAACAAAGCCTACATGAAAGAAGCACACAAGCCTGTGTGATCATGAGGTGTCGATAGGATCAGGGATCAGGTATCAGGCATCAAAGACCCAGAACAAAATATCATATCATTGTAAATGAGTGGGGGTGCAGAGTGAAGACCCAAAGCCCATATATAAACAATTGGACATCCCCTTACAGAAGGGTCACAAAAAAGAGATGAGTCAGTCAGGGTGCAGTATAGCACCAACAAAACATACAACTTTCCTCGAGTTCTTTAATGCTTCCCCTACCCCATACACACATTATCATGACCCAATTCTACCTTTATGGCTAGACCAGAGCATGTACATGGGTACAGAGAAGAGCTCACAACACAGGGAATCCAGGACAGATAAACCCCTTCGGACCAATAATGAGAATAGAGATACCAGGAGGGGAAGGGGAGGTGAGGGAGCAAAAGAGAGAACTGATTACAATGATTGACAAATAACCCCCCCACCCCCACGGGGCAGACAACAGAAAAATGGTTGAAGGGAGACAGCAGTCTCTGTAAGACATGGGGGGAAAAGACCTATAAATTATTAAGGGTTCATGAGGGAGGGAGGGGAGAAAGAGGAGCTGATATCAAGGGGTCAAGTAGAAAGAAAATGTTTTGAAAATGATGATGGCAACCTATGTACAAATGTGCTTGACACATGGATGTATGTATGAATTGTGATAAGAGCTGTATGAGCCCCCAATAAAATGATTTATTAAAAGAAAAGAAATGAAATATTCACACACACACTCCCACGGAGCCATGGTGATGTGGTTATGAATTGTACTGAAACCCCAAGGTCAGTTGTTTGAAACTGAGGGAGAAAATGAGGCTTTCTACTCCGGTAAAGAGTTAGTCTCAGAAACCCACAAAGCCCGTTCTACTCGGTCCTAGATGGCCACTAGGAGTCAGAACTGACTGGATGGCAGTGAGTTATGATTCACATAGGTGATTTATTTCAGATAATTATTTTATGACATGTAGACTATTAGTTATTTATCGAATAACAATCTTAAGACCTGGGATGCTTAAATAACTTTACATTAGTTATATAACAAGTAAGTGACTGATGGAAGTTGAACCCAAGTAGTTTGACTGAGGAACCTATACCTTTTTTGAGCATTTTATTGTGGTTTGGGTGAAAGCTTACAGAGAAAATTAATTTCCCGTTCAACAATTTATACACATTTTGTTTTGCAATATTAGCTGTAATCCCTTCAATACAATAGCATTCTTCTCATTTCCTGTTTCTACTCAGCTCTCTGTCCTGCTTTCTGAAATTTGTAGTTGGTCAAATGCTATCCTATTGGTCTGAGATGCAGTCAGTTAACATGCCCCTTCTAGCCATAATTCCTTTTATGAAGTAGTGTAAATTCTAGCCTCTATGCCTGTGGTTAGGAGTGCTGGGAGTCTAGCAGATTATGTAATAGACTATAACAGCAAGGTCAGTGGTTCGAAACTCCATCTACTCTGTGGGGGAAAGATAAGATTTTCTGCTCCTAAAGATTTATAACCTCAGAAAGTCACAAGGGCAGCTCTGTTCTGTTTTATAGGGTCACTGTGAGTCAGAATATGTTACAAGTTTGATTGACATGTATTTTACATACTTAACAATCAGTGGCTTAAATATATTAAAAAGAGTTGTGCAATCATCGTAACGGTCAATCTCAGAACATTTTCTTCATTCTTGTGCTTATTATTATTAGCTTTCAACCTCCCTGTTATAACTCTAAAGAATGATTAAAATAATTACTGTTGCTATAGATTTATCTGCCCTAGACTTCATATAAAGAAAATCAAACCAAAACCCCAACAACAAAATAAAACAGAAAAACCTCAATCCAAGTGAAAACAGAAGGTAATAGAAACTAAAATGCATTGAGGATGGGCCAAGAGGGAAAATTAATGATAATATGTTAAATTTTAACCTCACTATATCTGCAGTAATCCACTTAACCTTGCACTGTCTGAGGGCAAGCCTGTTCCCATCCCTGGTCAACAGTCCAAGGGAATTCAATGGAAGCTTAATCTCCATGGGGACTCTGAAAATGGATGTTAGATTTTCACTGTCATTCACTGTGTCATCCTTCACAAAAAACTGGGGGTTGAGGATTTAAGCTGTAATGCAATTCCCTCTTCTGTGCTTGAATTTTCTTACAATCATTGAGTCACACAGGCTGATGTGCTCCTTCCATGTGGACTTAGCTGACACCTCAGATTTCTGCTTGTTTTAAGAGAAACCTTTAAGACCCCAGACAATATTCTGTCTGTTAATAGGGCACAGTATGACTCAAAATTGATTCAATGGCAATGAGATGCCTGTGGTTATAATTTCACTTTGGAGGGATTTTTCTTTTATTCAAAAGGCAAGTTGAGGTGTAATGTACTCTGCGTCTCCATTCTAACTAGATGCATGGGGACCAAATCACCACTGTTTGTTTCATTGTGGACTTGTTTGCTGAAAGATGAAAACCACACCACCCTTTAAGAGAGCTGTCTCAGCAGCAGGAAACAATAGAATTCCTGGGACCATCCAAGACGAAGAGCTGCTATCAGAGAGCTTTCAAAATCCCTCCCCGCTTGAAGTGGTGGAGGCCGTGAGGCCATGTTCACCAAGAGCAGAGGCTCAGGCCAGGAGACCATGAGACAGAGCAGAGGAGCAGACGCGGAGACTGTGAGACAGAGTATTAAGCAGGTTTCTAGCCCATGGAGACCAGAGGCCAAGGGACCATGTGGCTGAGAGGCTGAGGATCAGAGAGAGAGGCTTGACTGCTGGTTGGGGAGAAGTACTGCAGACAAAAGATTATATCCTTTATGTTTTCTGATTCTGGCTTGTGTTAACCTCTTAACTTCCCTAACAAACCCCTACAATCATAAGTATTGCCTGCGACTTCTGTGTGGCTATTGCAATGTACCATTGTGTCCAGCAGAAAAGCAGAGTGTTGTGAGAGGCATGGTTGATGTCAGAATGAGGTCCAGACAAGACATGACTGACTTCTGCCTTGTGGCAATGGGCACTGGGCTAGTGAGGAGTGGCTTCTCCTTCTCCCTAGTGTAGGCACGGTCTCACGGGGCTGACTGCTCTGAGGAGGACATTTCTTCTTATGGCCTTTATCCTTCACTGTTTGCCCTGTCTATGGTTCAGCTGAAAGGTGACCTCTGGGAATGGGTTCAAGAATTCATACTCTTGACCATGATGCTTTATTTTTTCTTTTAAAACCTATTCTTGTTGTTTACAAAGAGTACTTTGCTCAACCAAAGTTCCACAGATCAAACTTTGAGAAGGCAATCCCTGGGATAAAGATATCAAATATTGCTACAATGTACCCTAGCTCAAAGTCAACCCAGGAATAATATAGTGGAGACATGGAATCAGCACCAATGTTGGCAGCTTTTCAGCACCTCCGGCCTTGAATCTGTTTTCTAGAGTAGCGAGTACATTAATGATTTTTGGAATGAAACCTGATTTGCCCATTGCCGAGCAGTGGAGTTGCATTGTGCATTCTATCTGGCTTATTGTTCATATTCCCATGCAACCACCACAAAGACTTTGACAATACTGTTTGATTAAAGTCACTTTTATTTTTTGGTTCAACATATTCCAGTAAGTATTATGAGTCATACCCTAGGCTAACAGGAGTAGATGCAGATATCAGAGATTTAAAAATGGAGTCTGTTAGTAAGGCTGATTAGAGAACATGGTTCAGTACTGGCATCGGAGTGGGCCATCTATGGCTTCATACCTGGAAGGCAGACTTGCCAATCAAGCTCCTGGAAGAGCTGGGCTACCATAGCTTCTTCCACCCTCCACAGGGTCTGGCCGAATACTCTTGCCCCATGAGAGGGAAGAGATGATGGGTGTACTGAGTGCAAGACGATAAGTAGGTGAAGTCCAACCTGCTGATTCCTTCTCCCACACTCACCTAGGAGGTGAAGTCATGAGTGGAAGAATGAAGGAAGACTCCAAGAGACATTCGAGTTCATCCCAAGCGTTTACTTGCTGGAACTTTCTGCTCTCCTCTCTGGCTGGAAACAAGGAGTGAGTGAGCAATGAGAGCTCTCCCATGGTGCCTGCCAGTGAGAGAGGATCAAAGAGCTGATAATATAAAAACAGGCTCTCAAGGAACTCAGGGAGCAGTAGTATAGATATAGGCAGTTAAAATAAACCATGGTGAAATAAAAACATGCGAGAGAATGGGATGAAGCCAAAGGGGAGAGGCAAAACATGGTCTGATTGCGGCTTTCAACCCCTTGAACTCAACATTCACATTGTTGTCTTCCGCCTGTCAGAATTCCACTCCACTTCCTCAGTTTTTCAGCCCGTCATCCTCAGACAGCAAAAGTACATTGGCTGCTAGTATACAGGGAGCTCTGGAGACAGTGAGCCAAGTAAAATGTAGCCAGGAAACCATCCCCTTCCACTCCAAAAACTTATTTTTCTCTACCTCAATTAAATACGAGTTAATTTATTGCCAACCAGCTACCTGGAAAGTCTTCAGCTGAATGGCTCACAAGGGCTAAAGCTGGGGTTGGGGTGATAGGTAGTGTCATTAGGACACTGTCAATTGGGAAGGAGGGTAGAAGGAAGTGCTCAAAGAACCATGTGCTCAATGACTCCATGAGAGTCAAAGGAGTTTACTGAGTGAGAATCCTGTTTAACAACAAGGAACATCCAACGGATAGGCTCACGTTTACACAGGTACACGCTTAAAGTTTAGATCTGCAAGTATCCTGCATGCCCTTTACAATGGTTGGTTGTTCACATCTAGTGTTTTTGTTTTGGACATTGGATGCTAAAGGGGCTTAGGTATCTGGATTGAATGAATGCTGTGGACTCCTGCTAACAGCTAAAAATCTCAACCCAAAGGAAAAACCCCTGTAGCTATCTAGTGGATTTGCCACAAAGCAACTCCTTGGGGTGGATTAGACCCGCCCCTGGGGTTTTCAAGGCTGTAACTAGTTACTGAAGCAGCGTGGCATCTTTCTCTGGAGAAGCAGCGGGTGGGTACCAACCACTGACCTTTGGGCCAGCAGTGAGTGTTTCACAACTGCACCGCCAGGGCACAAAGGAAGGCGGTCAGCCAAACTTGCTTAACTTTGGATTCTGTTTCTTAGAAACGGCCTTCTGACTAATTTTTGTCTGGCTCTTGATTCAAGGGAACCACGTTCACTCTTGACTGTAAAAGAAGGAGAAATGAAGATACCGGAAGGCATAGTGATAAAAGAACTAAGAACGTCAAAAATAAGTCGTGGAGAGGTTCTCACCTAGAGTTTACTTATTTCAAAATTTTGCCCAGAGTCAGTGAGTCTTTACTAAGATCAACAGAACCCAAGGATGTTCCAGTGAGGCACAGGGAACCGGATGAGAGTCTTAAATTGAATTGGTCAAACACCGAGCGTGGTTGGACTATTCTGACGTCAAAGGACCCGGACGAGTAATTATTCTATTTGTGAAGGAAAGATGGAAAAATTGAGAAGCTGGCTTAGCGCTAATAAAATATTATGGATGTAGAAACCAGAGTATTCCAATATGTTGTTCCACAAAATCTGAAGTAGAAATCAC
>NW_022111321.1:5363909-5370611 GCF_000313985.2 Echinops telfairi | reverse complement strand
ATCCGCTTTGCTTTGCCCCTCAGTGTCTCCCACGTGTCTACCAGAGTGCATGGCACCCCGTATGCTTTCTACACATTGATTGCGTGATGACTCCTCTGCTGAGCTTCCCCAAGGGACTGAAACGGAGGTGATTCTGTGAAGGAAGCCTTTGGACAGAAGATGAGTGGGTTCGCAACAGATGGGTCTTGGAGTCTGAATGGAAGTTAAAACTAGAACTCGATGACTTGGTCAGGAGCGTGTTTCCTAGGGGCGTATCCCACTAACAAAACTGCTGCGAGGATCCCGGACGGACAAAATGCTTCCTTTATTTGTGCTGTGCCTGCCAATTCTGTGAAGACAAAAATGCCCAGGTGACCTTCATTTCTTCTGAGTTTTTAACGCCCTGGGGAAAAGCCATTGGTTATCTTATTTCATGACTCCCAGACCCAGCTGAGTCCTGCACAGCTGGGATTTTTAGGCCTGGAAGGGCTCACTGACACAGCTGGCCACCATGACTGAGTCTGCTGGGACTTCATTTAGCTGCTGGGACCAAGAAGGAGGCTTTGACAATCGTCTGTGTTTTCCTTCTCATCCTTTCGTGGTTTTCTCTTCTGAAGATGGTGCTAATTATATAGTGGCTATTTTAGGGGCTGCTTCCGACTCTACAGGGCTTGGTGTTTCAGTTTTCTTTTACTTAGGATAGAAGGAGGGTTTATTGTTGTGTCCTGACATAAAAAGGGAAATGCAGAGAGGCAACCTTCACACCATCTGGTTGCCCACTTGATTTTATTTAATCAGATTGATGATGACCTTGTAGGGTAGTGCCATGATCTTAATTACTTTATTTTAATTGACCTGACCAGAGCCGTAGAGAGGCTGAGAGGAGCCCTGGTGGCGCAGTGATCTGCAAGGTTGGCTGTTCGAAACCACCAGCCACGAGGGGGGAAAGAGGCGAGACTTTCTACTCCCGGGAACGGTTGTAATTTCAGAAACTCACAGGGGCAGTTCTACCTGCCCCATAGGGGCACTGCGGATCAGTGTTGACTCGATAGCAGTGAGTTTAGCTTTTTGGTTTAGAGGCACAGAGAAAGGACATCACAAAGCCATTGTTCCAGGTGGCACTCAGGCCCAGGTGTTGGGACTCAAAATCCTGGATACTGTCGATTTCTCGGAATTTAGTTAGTCCTTATGCCAAATGGCCTAATTGTCAGTCTTATCATAACATTCTGCCTAGTGAATGAAAAGTTTAAAAACGATATGAATTCGTGTACTTCATGGGCATAATCCATTTTGTAGGCTCCACTTTTGGTTGTTAAAGGAAGTAGAAAGTCAGAGAAGAAGGAAAAATGACTGTTACCTTCAAATTTTATTTTATTTCCTAGTCTCCTTTCTCTAAAACTATGCACCCCATCAAGATCAGTATCAAGAGAATATCTGAACCTCTACTGTTAGTGTTTTTCCCTGTGCTGCAACTGCAGGGGACCTGGTGGCGTGGGCTGGTGAAGGGAGTGGCCAGACACAACATGGAAACTCTGGCCTCCCTTCTTCACCTCCGATGGTTATATTGAGCAAAAAGTCCAACACGACCCCCGCTTCCCGTGCTCTGCTTGAGCATGTGTCAATTCTAGACACGTTTTCCTATTGAGTCGTCAGTCTTTCATTTTTTTCTTTGAAAGAAGAGAGCATGCGCCCTTTGCCCTTCCTTATGCTAATACGTATTTTGAAATGAGACTGAAATAGCACTTGGCCAAGAACCATGTACTTTGACAGAAATTATTGAGTGTTTTCCAAATTCTACTGCGTGTGTTCATTCTAGCTTTTCCTGCCCTTGGATTGGTCTTTGTCCTCCCCTGCCTCATGGGGCTGACCTCTATGTGTCCTTTCTCAGATTCCTGTGTGAGCTGGGTCTTGGCTGGGTGTGGCCAGCCGGAAACCTAGCAGGAGATTGAAGGGTGAGAGAAAGGAGGATGTCAGGGAATTGTGTTCCTTTTAGCCCTTCTTCAGGGGGTTGCCCTGGCTTAACTGTGTATTTTTCCATGGCTTTCACTCCTATCCAGGAAGCCTGCATGAACCCACCTGCGTCCCAGGGGCAATAGGTCCAGGACCTACTAAATTTGTTTCTGTTCTCTATTTTTTTAGCCTAGGGACAGTAATGGCTCTCCAACGTTACTAGTTTCTGGGTTTCTTCATCATCTTGTTTGACTTCTCAGATCCTCCAACACCACTCATACTTTCTGTGATATGTATTTTAAGTGAGTTCTGTTGTAGAGACCCCAAATCTCAAATGTGATTTAAGGAAAACATTTATTAAGCCTTAAACAGGAAAAGAGAAGGCAAAGAAAGATAGCGTGTGCAGATGAGGGCGTCCATGAGCACAAGTTCATAATGATGTCGGAGGATTTACAGAGAGCCAGAGGCTAATGATAAGGGGAATTGTCGCAGAAGCTTGATAGGTGGAAGACGGATACATCACAACTACAGGTGGGACTATAGAAATGGGAATTGGACCCAAATGGGGGCATGTGCATAATGCTAGACAGAAGAGCTTACAAGATTGGTCCGGGGTCTTCTCACCGTGACAGTCTGGGCATGACTCATAACTAGACAGCACCAGTATAGCAATCTCAGGGCAGGAGACATCCAGTTTAGCCCATAGGGGAGACTGCCCCTCGCCGGGCTGGTGAGAGGAGTGGTGGTAATCCACTTTTTAATGCACTCTGCCCGAGGACAAGACCTTTCACATTCCTGGTTAATGGTCAGAAGGAAGTCAATGGAGGTTTAATCCACTTGGGGACTCTGCAAATCGATTTTGGGTTTTCACTTTTATCCATAGCCTTCTGCAAACTGCCCCTCTCTGAGCTGGTTGGAGGAGTGAGGCTTTCGAGGTAGTTAGAGGGCAAACGACCAAGGCTTTCTACTCCCTCAGAGTGACAGTCTCAGCGGCCCACAGGCGCAGTTCTGCCCTGCCGTCCAGGTCGCTATGCTTTGGCATCGACTGTATGGCCGTGAGTGAGTGAGTTACCAGACTAGCAGGAACACGAATGGGCCATGCTTAAAACATGAATTTACTGTTACGTGCAAGGCAGAGTTATTACCTCTTTTTGATTTTCTCAAAAGGAGAGGACTTGATAAACAGTGGTCCTTGTTCTGTTGTTCTGTTTGTGAGACTTGTCATTGAAAGGGTAGAAGAAATGTTGCATTTAAATTTTTCTGCCAGGTAAGGTAGCAAATCATAGCTAGTTTTTTTTTGTAGCAAATGGTTTGAAGAGAACCATAGATTATGAGTCTATTTTAATGAAAAAACTCTGGAAATGGAGTCTCTTTGGGGCCAGGGCTGCTGCACAGGGAGCTCGTGGATGGGAGACCAGAAGGAGGCCCGGAACTCCCCTTACAACTAGGTCCAGACGAAGGAGACCTTACAGATCCCACAAAGCTGCAGCCCAAGCATGTCATCTGATGTGAGACATTAGAGTAACTCCCATTGAGATGGAAGCTCTTTGCACCACAGACCAGCTTGCATGTGCTGATGAGAAGCAGGATGGGAAATCCACAAAGCATAGCTCAGTCCGGACAGAGCGGTCAGTGAATTCAGTGGGAGCCTATGGGCACCACCTTAGCAGCTTAGGAAACCTGAGAAGTAACAGAGAGCAGAAACATTTTGAAAGGCATTTCAGAAATTACCTTCTGACCTCTCTCCATTGAATAAATATATTTTTAGTGTCGACTGGAATGATATTACAATAATAATCAATTAATTTATTATTATCAATAATAATAAGGGTTATCATTAATTCATTAATAATAAACTAATCAATTACCCTCTGACCTCTCCTTCCCTTTGTTTCATCTTTCCATTTAATAAATATCTTTTAGAGCCCTGATACAGTGGCTACACATTGGGCTGCTAACTGCAAGGTCAGCAGTTCAAAACCACCAGTCACTTATCGGGGAAAAGACGGAACTTTCTACGCTTGTGAAGAGTAACAGTTTCAGAAACGCAAAGGGGCAGATCTACCCTGTCCTTTATGGGTGCTATGAGTCAGAGTCTACTCAATGGCAGTGAGTTTGACTTTTAGTTTCGTCTACGCAACGGTGATACAGTAAGAAATGAAACGTTTTCTAAAAAGCCCTGCCTTCGTTCTAATGTGGGCAAGCTGAGTCAACAAACATGATACACTATTTTAGAGGGTGCTATGGGAAAAACCAGAAAGTATCCTAAGGGCGGTGAGAACTAGGGTTGCGGTGAAGAGGGTGGCCTGGAAGAAGTAAAGGGGTGAGCTATGTGAGGCTTGGGGAAGACCATTGCAGGTGAAGAGCGTAGCAAGAGCAAGGGCCAGAGGCAAGGCAGTTAAACATACTTTACTCTGTCATCCAATCATCTCACCCCTAGATAGTTACCAAGAGAAACGAAAACACATGTCCACACAAATGCTTGAACATGAATATTCATATTTATATCAGTCATAGCCCTATCCTTATTGGTCTACAGATAAACACTTCCCTAACGCTCATCACTAGGAGATTGGATCAATGAATTATGGTATATTCATGTCATAGAATATTTACCGGAAATTAGAAGGCAAATAAGTATGCATGCATGCTACAGCATGGAAGCGCCTCAGTAACAATATGTTGAGTTAGGAGAACCGGATACAAGGTCGGCATTTATACTATTTTGTTCCACTTATATTGATTCCCAAACAGGAGCACCTCATGTATGGTGACAGACAGGAGAGCAGGCCCTGCCCATGAGGATGGATGTGAATTGAGTGGGAAAGGACCCGAGGAGACTTTCTGCGGAAGTGGAAATATTCTATGTCTTAATTAGGTAGTGGAGACAAGGACGTCTATCACTTCCAATACCGGTCTTAACTGTACATTTTTTATTATATGTGCATTTTTACTGCGTGTAAATCATAGCTCGGGCTTTCAAAAAGTGTATACCTGGGCAAGCAGGGGGTGTGAGTATCTGGGTTAGAGTGTGTGTGTGGGCGGGCGCGGGTGTGGCAGGAGATGAGGTCACAAAGATATGGGGGAGTCAATGGATCATGTAAGGCTTGTAGGGTATTGTCAGGCCTTTAACTTTCTTTTTGAATGAATTATGAACCCCCTGCAGGCTTCTGAGCTGAGGAAGGAGCTGCATTTTAACAAGATCACGCGTTAGAGACCCCGGTAATAAGCCGTGCTAGAGACAGTCGTGAAGGTTGGGTAAGGGCACAGCAGTGGCGATGCTAAGAAGAGTTGTGATTGTGGGGATCGAAGGTACAGATGGTGGAATCTGTGAGTAGGTTGGACATGAGTTAAGAAAGAAGAAGACGGAATCAAAGATGACACCAGATTTTGACTTGTGCACCTAGAAGATGGAATTGCTGTTAACGAAGGCGGCCTCTTACGAGAGAGCTCTGATTTGCTCCCTCGTACAATGAGTAGGCCAGGCAATCTACTGTTCTACCAGGCCTGTGCCCAGTTCTTAATTTTGTGAGTTGGTTTAAAACACACAAAATCAGTGGCAGGACACTGGCTGAAACTTAGCCAACACTTTACTGAAGAGTGTTTCCTTGAAATGACATCTGCGCTACAGGGAAACCAAAGAGCTCCTTGAATCCCACTATTAACAAGCTTGTAAGCTTCTACTTGTATAGCAAACGTGACTGATAATAAGGGACCGTGTGATTTCTATCTGTATGCAGAGCCAGCATATCAGTGAAAGCTCACCTTCTGCAGACACCTGTCTTACTGAGTTTAATGAGAGACTAAAAATAAGAACGAATGTCCTAGGTGGATAAACGTGCAGACAGACTTGTTTGACAAGAGTTGCCAACACTGAGGAACCTATTCCTCCCCCCTGTGTTCTGGCCTTTTTAAGCCCTCAGACGAGAACCTTCTAGCACTCTTCCTGCGGATTCCTTCCTGCGGATTCATGTCATTCTTCCACGGAGTGCAGTTCTCAGTGAAGGTCATTGGATGAAATGAGTGATTTCACCGTGTGCAGTGGGTTCCCATTTTTCTTTTGGGGACAACTTTGCCGTTGAATCAATGGGATTGGAGCAGCTTTAGGGACCGTTTTGCAGCAGAAATGTACACTTATTGATCCTTCAACAGCACTGATGGCCAGAGCAGCTGTGTGGCTGTTCACGTTAGAGAGACTAACCGCCACAGGAGATATCGACTCACAGCATCAATTGCTCTTTCATACAATTTCCCCCCTAAATCTTAAAGAATCAACACAATTATCAAAAAGCAAGCCTTGGGAAAATGAATCAGAGCCTACTTGATGGCAAATGAGGGAAACAAGAGAAAGACTTATCATTCCGAGGAAGAAAAGGCCTTCAATAAGCGATTTCCCCACGTAGGTATTTTTAATACAGCCCTGCTCCCTCAGGTTCCCTGCCGGCACAGTGGCTTCTGTCTGGGCTGCTAACCACGACGTCAGCAGGTGGAAACGACCAGCCACTGGGCGAGAGATAGATGAGGCTTCTCCAGGAAAGAGTTTCCAGTCTCAGAAACTCACAGGGGCAGTTCTATTCTGTCCTAGAAGGTCATTATGAGTCGGAATCAACTCGATGGCAGTGAGTTTGTTTGTTTGCTTTGTTGGGTTTCCACAGAGAGGTAATTTTTGATCACCTTCTTTGTACTAAGGAGCCCTGGGGACATGTCTGATCAGAGCATATGGGAGCAAATGAAAGGGGAGGAAGACAGAGTGGAGTGCATCCTGGCCCACCA
>NW_022111321.1:5347080-5361842 GCF_000313985.2 Echinops telfairi | reverse complement strand
TAAAATAAAAAAGGAGCCCTGGGGACTTACTGGGATATACCATGTACTGCTAATCATAAGGTTAACAGACTCCACCAGAGGCTCCGTGGGAGAAGGATGAGGCTGTCCACTCCTATAAAGACGAACAGCCTTGGAAACCCAAAGGAGCAGTTCCAACGCGTTCTATAGGTTCACTGTGAATTAGCGTTGACTCAATGGTAGTGATTTTTTTTCAGTTTTTCTATGTACAAGTTCTTCGTGTGGTTCCTTTGGGACAGTTGTGAGATCAGTGGTAGTCCCACTGTACAGAGGAGAAAACTGAGGTTCCACAAATCTAAGCAAGTTGTCTAAGGCCACATGGCTAGTTACTGGCAGAATAAAGATTAGATTTTTAGTCGAATTGACTTTAAACCCACTCTTCTCACTCTGCAGTGCTATCCCTTTCCTACACACCTATGGAAGAGACGTTCTAAATCTACCACAGAAGTAAAAGAAAGGATTACTTTCTTTACCTGTATATTTACTTAAAAAATGTTGGAATGATCAGTGTTTAAAATAATATTTGCCTTTTTCTATAATTCGCTGTCATTTATACATTATTAAGAGTACAAGTCATATGTAACACAAAGCACACTTTTTAAGAGAAACAACTGATGTGTTATGAGCTTCAAAAGATCTCTATTGCCATATTCCATATGCATCACTTCAGGACATTTTGACTAATACCACTGGTAGAATCCTTTGTTTTGAATAGAAATGATGCTGACAATGTCGTGTATGTGAGGAATCATGATGATTATCACAATCAGTAAGTGTTTCTTGAGTTCCTACCAGGCAGTATTCAGGACGAGAGCAGATAAACATAACAACAACTTCCCTGACATTAAGTACCATGTAGTCATACAGTTGGAGACCCGAAGGGGTGCAAAAGGTTAACATGCTCAGCTGCTAATTGAATGGTTTTTGGTTCAAGTCCACCCAGAGGCCTGTGGGAAGAAGAGGTTGACAATCTACTTCTGGACCATCAACCATAGAAAGCTGTTTGGGGTACAATTCTACCCTGATACACATGGAATCACCATGAGTTGGCATCAATTTGATAGCAACTTGTGTTTTTAATTGTATGCTTAAGAAGAAATACTCAGAGACCTCTGTAGAGATAGAGAGATACAGCCACACATTTTTATTCATGCACGCACCATGTTTCTCAAGTCACCCTAGGTAAGGGGTAAAAACAACAGGGTCAGAATAGCGGTACATGGAGATTTTTTCTTTGTCTCTGCCTCATTCACTTGAGGCTCCTTAAACATCGCTACCAGTTATTCTGGGTGATCCTTAGAGTGTTTCACCAGAATGCACCCACCCAAGCATCACCCTTTTACTTCTTTCCAGCTCAGCTTAAAAGCAGATGCTGCTGCCCAGGGTGCTGGCCTGGTGCCCCCTCCACCCCTCTCACCTCCTGCTGTCCCCAGCACTGAAGCTCTTTCATTGTGCCAAACCACTGGTATGGACAGCTTTCAGGCAGTACTCTCATGTTGTGTGCACCACTGGAGTGGGGAGACTCCCTCGCTCCGTGCTTGGTATCATACTTCCAATAAACCTGTAAGTCCTGTCCCCAGGCCTCACCAGTCTCTGGGTAGAAATGGACTCACATTAGCATAATACCCAGAATTTTCAGGCTCCTTTGCTTTCATTTACAAAATTTCAAGACCTTACCAATCCCCACCTTTGTTCAAGACCTCCCTACTTAGGTGTGGGAACTCTTCAAGAGCATCTCTCGTAACCCAGGTCTGTTCAGATTTTTTTTTTACCCCCACCCAGGGAACCCTTCTTAGAGCTGTCTGGTCTGTATTCTAGCTTCTTCGATCTCCTCCCCACCTTTCCCCACCCCCAGACCAAATGAAAGCTTCCATGTAACACTTACAAACAAAGTCTTTAAGATCATGAAGTCCAGGCACATGATCTTGGCTTCTCTGTTCTTGTAAGAAGTTTCTGTGATTTGCGTAAGTGAGTTCAAGTTGGGGCCTGTCATTTCCAGCAAGAAGAACCTTGACTGATGCAAGTCCGGAGGTACGAGGAACGAAGCAGATGTGGTTCATTCATCCCTGCACATTGTCGTTGTTGGGTGCCATGGAGTCGAGACCCTGTGCTCAACGGAATGAAACACTACCAGGTCCTCCGCCAGCTTCACAATTGTCCTTTTGCCTGAGCCTTTGGTGCAGCTACTGCGTCCATCCATCTAGGCAAGGACCTTCCTCTTTTCCGCAGCCCTTCTTTCCCGCCACGCATGATGTCCTTCTCCAGGGACTGGTCTCGCCTGACAATATGCCCAACATCTGTAAGATGAAGTCTTGCTGTCTTTGTCTCTATGGAGCGCTCTGGCCTTAGAGACAAATCGGGTTGTCCTTTTAGCAGTCCACGGCACTTTCAATATCCTGCTCCAGCTCCACAATTCAAGTGCACCGATTCTTCGCTGGTCTTCCTTATTCGATGTCCATCTTTCAGTGCATAGGACGCAGGTGAAAATACTGAAGGCTGCAATTCTCAATCTTCATCAACAAATGCTTCAAGTCCTCCTTGCTTTCAGCAAGCAAGGTTGTTTTATCTGCATATCGCAGGATGTTACTAAGCCTTCCTCTAATCCTGACGCCACATTCTTTGGCTTTCTTTACATTGAGTTGTAATCCATACTGAAGGCTGCAATTCTTGATTTTCATCAGCAAGCGCTTCAAGTTCTCCTCGCTTTCAGCAAGTGAGGCTGTGTCATCTGCATGTCGAATGTTATTAATAATAATAGCCTTCCTATATCCCCGTACAGAGTCACCTTTTTAATCTTTATTAGTTGGGATTTAATACATATATCATTCCATAATTCAATCCCGTCAAGTAGAATTGGACAATTGCTAGCACCATCAGTTTCCAACCAAGTTACCTTTCTATGATCCAAATTAGTCCATGTCTTCAGGGTTCTCAAGTCCATACAACAAAACACAACTAAACAAAAGCAACCCCCACTGCCATCCCGGACCACTAACAGTATAGTGGTGGCCCAAGCCCAAACGCCAGGAGAAAGATGGGGCACCTCACTCATCTTTTATGCCATGGAGCCACAGGAGGTGGCCACCGTGGGTTTAAATGGACTCTATGGCAGTGGGCTTAGTTGTGTTTTGTTTCTTTTGTTTTTGGAGGAGGGTATCTTACAGAGGGAGGCTCTCAGATTAGTTAACGTTGTGGGCTTGATTCCCACTGTGATTTGTCTTCAGCATCCCATAATTGAACAGATGGTGTGGTAGCTTAATTGTCCTGTGATATGACAAAGGTTGACACAATCGCATTAGCTTATTTACGTTTTATAAAAATTTAATTTGAATCATAACCTTTTGATAAAACCGCTCTCTATTCTGTTGTATTGTTATTTTCCTTTCTGGTAGCCGGGTTGGATTCTCTAGAGAAGCAAAATCAGTGATGCTTGGATGTATGTGTATTTCTAATGTAAACCAACCACACCAACTCAGGACAGATTAGATCTGCTCATGTGGCTTTCTGAGGCGGGAACTCTTTGTGAGAGTAGAAAGCCTTGTCTTTTTCCCACAGATTCACTGGTGGTTTTGAACTGTTGATCTTGTGGTTAGCAGCCCAGCATATAACCACTACCCTACCAGGGAGAGATGTAAGCTGGAGGCTTCTCCTGATTCGTGTAGCTTCAGGGACTGATGAACAGGAAGCAAGAATGTGAAACAGGAAAATGATAGGCTGGTGGATGCAGGGCTGAATGATTCTGAGATCAACAGTCAGCTGATGGCTTCTGGAACAGGCAAACAGTAGAAAATAAATCAGAAGCAGGGTCCAGATCCAGCAGAGGAAGTGGTGCAATCTTCCGCACAACGTCAATCTATACTAGGAGCTGGCCACGCCCCAAATGAAATTTCCTTCAATTGTATCAAGGCTGTGATCAGATTGAGGAGGTTGTCCTTCATTCTTCCCACAACCAATTGGCTGCTTCACAGAAGATCCTATCTTAGAGTTGACCACACTATGTTATATCATCAGGGGAGAATTCTGGGCCGCCCAAGTTGACAGGAAACCTATTACTAACAGTCATGGAGTCCATCCTGACTCATGGAGACGTCATGTGTGCAGTTGAGTTTTCCAGCCTGTGCTATTATCGGAAGCCAATTGTCTTCATAAATGTCTCTGTGCAGACTTGAATCATCAACCTTTTCTCCCACAGTTGCGTGCTTAACCATATGTGCCACTATATTACTGCACTGCAAATAGCCAGGAGACCTGAAATCTGATCCTGAATCCAACAGTTACTTGCTATATGACTTTAATGTAACATTTATGAACACACTTATTCATCTACAAAACAGATCAATGGGCATAAAATTATGAAAAGTTTTCAAAAATCATGAATAAAATGTAAGGTACTATTAATAAAAATAACAAACAGAAGGCTGTTAAGAGTTTTATCTTGTTGCTTGTATTAAAAAAATATTCTCTTAATTTAACCCTTTTCATTGTACTTTTGGTAGTTCCATAGGGAAAAAATATTATGAATAGCTAAAATTGGTAAAGAAATATGAGGTATGGGAATGAAGAAATTTTGTTTTGTAAAATAAAATACATATACAATGGGGCTTAAAAAAGTTCATGGAAAAGCTGATTATCTCAATTCTATATTTCCACAACATTTTGAAGCCCCCTTACAATATTAAAGAATTCATTAAAAATGTCACCAAACATAGGTTTCTATCACAGTCTTCTTGGTAATCTTTCTGGTGTCTGTTCCAGGTAACACGTTCTTCTCTTATTCTGCCATCATAGCAGGCTGAGCGAGAGCTTTGTGCTACAGATAAAGACAGAAATTTATAAATGTTGATCCGGGCTAAATAGTCAGGGCCTAAACCAGATGTTAGGATGAAGAGAGAGGAGGTGGGATAATGTCTAATCCCGTGTTTCCTGCAGAACTGGTGGAGATGCAAAGCTATCCACTTCTTCAATTTGTGCTAGAAATTATCCACTGCATTCAGTTAAACGAAGACTGATCAGTAACGGCGGCTTCCTGACTACTGCACACATGTGGAGAGGAGATTTAAGTATATCTGTAGTGCTTGCTGATGACTGTCGGAGTAGGCACCACCTCACTCAGAGCTCTCCTTGTATTCCTGTTCTGACCGCATGGTGTTTCTAGCACTAGTTCTTGCACAGATACTTGTATGATTTTCTGCTTGGCTTCAACTTTGATGATACTAATGTGGTCCAACCTCATGTGCCCAGAATGATTGTGACCCAATACTCAAATGTATTTGTTAAAATGTATGCTTCTATACATTTAATATAGGAGCCCTCATCATGCTTTGGGGGTTAGCATTGAACTGGTAACCTCAAGGTTGGTGGTTCAAACTCATCTACCGCTCTGTGAGAGAAAGATGAGACTATTTACTCCAGAAAGGTTGTCAGCTGCAGAAACCCTGTATAGGGTTGTTATGAGTTGAAATGGGTTATGGATATATTTAATATTTGAGGGGGTACCCCCAAAAACCAGAATTTTTTTCAAAGCTATGTTTTTTTTTAAAAAAACAAAACAACCTTATTCCTTTCAAAGTATTCTCCATTACACTTAATACATTTGTAAAACATGCTATTCCACTCTTGGGAACATTGTTTTAAAACTCACCTGCTTGGATGACTGACAGCACCCCTCTCACTTTTTCTTCACCTCTTCTATGTGGTCAAATTGTTTTCCTTTCATGTTCCTCTTCATTCCTGGAAACAAAAAGAAGTCACACAGAGCGAGATCAGGTGAGTAAGGTACATGCAGTAAGAGATGCATGCTGTTTTTTTTTGGGGGGGGGTTTTGCCACAAACTGGAGCACTGAGATGGCTGCATGAACAGGTGCATTGTCGTGGTAGCAAATCAAGCTTTTTTGGTCACACAGTTATGCAATATTTTCAGAACCTTGAAATAGAAAGCTTGACTAACAGTCTGACCTGGTTCAACGGACTCCAAATGCACTATGAGGGCATTTTCATCCATTCAGGAAGTTCATGGATGTCCAGAACAAGATTTGTTATCATCAACATTTCACCTTTTTTGAAACAAGAAAACCACTTCTATATTTGAATTTTCCCCATAGCACTGTCCTTGTAAGCTGTGTTCAACATTAGAACAGTTTCTGTGGCATTTTTCTAGAGCAGGAAACAAAATTTCATAGCCCCACGCTGTTCTCTTAAATTTGTCATTAAAACAATGAGGTTCAGTGAAGCTGCTTTTACAGAAAAAATGACCAGCTAGGACCTTCCCAGGCAATGCTGCCACTGGGTGCACTAACTCAGAGTGAGTTGCTAGATGCTTGCCTACAAGGACAAATGCGTACTATGAAAGCTCCACTCAACCTAGAGTACTTCTGGGTTTTTTGATACCCCCTTGTCATTCAACATGGAATATTTTACCGAGTCAATGAACGTAAATAGAATGTACCACTGAATGTTTTTCCACTATAGGGGCCAGCTCCTATTTTTATTCAGTGGGGCTGCATGCATTTTATATAAATTGTCAAGAATCTAGATTCGTGGTGTGCAAATTAATGAGATAGCATCTCCTAGATTTTGTGTTCCAATGTGGTTTTGTCTTTTTCTCCATAAGAGCATAATCCCTGCTTCCAGGAATAAATTAGACAAAGCATCGTATACCTGCTGCCAGATAAATTGAGTTTCATTGTATGAAAGCAAAGCAACTAGAAAAATTATGTTTTCTGTCTTGTACAGCCCTGCTGAGTTATAGAGCCATTCTATTCTAGGCTTTCATAGACCGGCTTGACTAGAGAAGCAAATCCAGAGACACTCATCTATGTATAAGAAAGAGTTTTGTATTAAAGAGTAATTGTATATTAAGAAAACATCCCAGCCCAGTCCAGATCAAGTCCATGAGTCTGACATTAGCCCATAAGTCTGATACTAGTCCATAAATCCCTCTTCAGACTCATGCAGCACACACAATGATGCAAAATGTAGGAAGACCACAGGCTGGTGGGTGCAAAGTCTTGGGGATCCAGTGGTGGTGAAAACATCTCCAGGACTCTTTCAGGTCTAGGCATGGCTCCTTGCGGCTTATCAACAGGAAAGTGGAAGCAGTGTGGGAGAGCGGGGCTGGCCTCCAGAGAGCCAATTAACTTGATCATCCTCTCATCAAACTGCTACCTGATTGACAGGGTAAACTCTGTTCTTATAGGAACATGTTCCGACGGGACCCATGTTGGCACAAAAAGCCCCTATCACAATAAGAAAAGCAAGTATGGAGAGACAAGAGTTCTCAAGGACAGAGGTATATTGGGAATTTGGGGGCAACCATAGTTAGCAGTTCTGTGGTCTGTGAGCTCCCTGAGGAAGAGTCCTTAAGACAATGTGTTGGAGAAAACATGGTCTAGATTCAGCGCATGGTCTTGTGGTCCCAGCTAACCCATTGGAAGTGAACATTCAGGGTGCCTAGAAGTTTGTGAATCATATCTAATCTTTGTACCAACTCTGCAGAATAGGTGTTATGGCTGGAATTTTACTGGCAACATAATTAAAGCTTGAAGAATTGATCTGACTAATTTCAAACGGGATATGGAATTTGATGCCAGGACTTCTCATTCTAATATACCTATTCATGTGCTGCTTTTCCCTCACACCCTTCCTTACAGTTCCCTCTGTCATAAACAGAAAATGACCATTTTTATTAAAATGCAGCCCTGGGCTGTAATGTGTATGAAGCATCTTCTCTTTAGGTCAGGCTCAGGATGCCACTTCAATCTCTGCAGCGATTAGACTTTATAAACTCATTATAACATGGGCTGTGTCTTTATTTGTATTGTGGGATAGTGGTACGTGTTGGGCTGTGATCCACATGGTCCAAAGTTCGAAACCAGCAGCATCTCCTTGGGAGAAAGACTGGACGTTCTACTCCATGAACAGTTACAATCTTGGAAAGCCACAGAGGCTTGCTATGAGTCAGCATTGATTCGATGAGTTGAGTTGAGTTGATTTGTTCATTATTATTATTTTTTGCTGTAAGTCACTGCTTCGAATTAGGCTTAAGTTCCCCAAGGCCTAGCCCAGGTCTGTGTTGCTCTGCGCCGCACACACAGTGCACCCCCACCAAGGACCACAGTGCACATGCTTAAAGAGCTTGGTCACATTTGTTATAGAAAGGAGGTTTTTTTAAATTAACTTTTTATTTTGTAACCGTTTCATAATTAACCAATTGTTGCAAGTAGAATATCCCACACCCGCTTTCCCCTCATATTGTCATCTTCCATGGTTGTTGTTGTGGTTGTTAAGTACCACTGAGTCAGTTCCTGCTCAGAGTAACTGCACAAAAGAATGAAACACCGCCCGTCTAGTGCCATCCCTGCGGTCTTTCCTCTGCTCAAGGCCATTGCTGCCCTACTCAAGGGTCTTCCTTTGTTTCCTCTCACTCTCCACTTGACCAAGCATGAGGTCCTTCTCTGGGGTCGGGTCCCTCCTGCTAACACGTCCACAGTATGTGAGGCGAGAAGTCTTACCATCCCATCCTCTCGGCCAAGGTGCATTCTGAGAGGGTTTTCTCTGAGACAGGGCTGTTTGTTCTTCTGCAGGTTTGCGGGAGGGTACATTTGCCACAAGGGACAAACCGACACTGATACCTAATTAATACCTCCCATTGAAAACCAAGCATCGTGCCTCTTGTTTATTTGAATTCGCGGTGAGCCGATGGTTTACGGGGGCGGCACTGTGCCCCAGCAGTCTCCGGTCTGTGATTGAGCCCTAGCGTTCACCTCACGTCCTTTTGTGTCGCACCAGGACACAGGCCACCACATCGCATTTACTTAGGCTCCTGACTGTGCTCGTTTCTCAGGCTTTGCTCCGGGTTCATCTGAAAAGAAAAATTTTAAAGGTTTTATTAACATGTAATTTGCATAACACACAAATCAATGATTTAAACATATTTAAAAGAGCTGTGCAGTCATTACCACCATCCATTTTGGACCAGTTTCTTCCTTCCTGAACCCATTATTATTAGCTCCCCATTTGCCCCCAACCTCCCCTACCATAATCCTAAGAAACTATTCATCTAGTTCCTGTCTCTATAGATGTATCTATCCTAGATTTCATACAAAGGAAACCATACAAAAACCACCCCCCAAACGAAAACAGCAGAACTTCGATCCAAAAGAAAGTAGAAAATAATAAAAACCAGAGCAAATAAAAAGGCATCAAAAAAGAAATCAAAGATAAGGTGTTAAATTTTAACCTAAGCACCTCTGCAGAGGTTGCCCTGCCAACTCCAGGCCGGCAGCTCCAACCCACCAGCCTCTCTCCTGGAGAAGAGAAGGCAGGGTAAAGACAGCGCCATTTCTCCAGGGGGTTCCAGTCCCTTTCATTGGGAATGGTGTGGAAACCAAGATCTGGGTGATAAATGCACTGTTGCTTCAGGGTTCTCGCAGACGACGGCAAACACAGGCGGCCCCTGTGTTTCTGTTTAACCCACACATACGTAGCTGTCTCTAAGCGTTTCTACATGTGCTCAGCTCTGCCTACATGAAGCTAAATGTGAGTTTATACCCAAGTCTCCAAATTTAATCCATTGCCACATGGATATTCTAGCTTCTTTACATTATTTATTTGTAACCTGGTTCCGTGCATCTGCCATCCACTTAGTTAATTATTACACCCAGTGTACGTGTACAGTGGTTTCGGCAGTGTGCCCCTGGGAGGATGTTACCTACTAGAGGACCATGCTCACTTACACTCCCGTATCCCTTTAAGCCTATAGGCTCAACGCAAGTCCACAGTTACTTAACTCAATATCCTTCTCCTCCTTCAGTGAGGCTCTTTGGTACATTTGTAATATATTTAAATCCTTCTGCCACATTTTTTATTCCATCCTGGAATCCCCTGGCCTCCTAAGTAATTTTTTTTAAACTACAAGGGGCTTCAAAAAGTTAATAAAAAAAACCCATTATTTTTATTCCATTTTCCATGACATTTTTGAAGCCCCCTTGTATTTGCGTACACTAAAGTTCTTAGGCTGTGCGAAATGTTTGATTTCTTGTGTTCCCCCTGACATTATTCTTCAGATCATTTCACCACCCTAGAAATCCTTTGCTCGCCCTTAAGCTGTTCAGCTCCTCTTCCTCCAGGAACCCTTAGCGACTAGATAGATATGTTTACCATCTCTATGGTTCACCTTTTCCAGAATGGCTTATAACTGGAATGATACAGTATATGGCCTTTTCAGAGTGGATTCGCCCCGGCCCCTGCCTCCCCCTTCCCCCACACTTAGTAGCACACAGTTAAGATTCATCCATGTCATTGTGCGGCTTGACAGCTTATTTATCTTCATTGCCACACACTAGTCAGATGTATGCATTTCTCCTGGAGGACATCTTGGTTAATGTCAGTTTGGAGTGATTATAAATACAGTTGCTGTCAACATTTGTGTGCAGGTGTTTGTGTGGGTATACATTCCTATTTGTTTCAGTAAATATTTAGGAGGGTGATTGTAGGATTGCACAGTGAGACTTTATTTTAGAAATAGACACCAAGCTGTTCTTCCAAAGTCTTGGAAACCCGCAGGAGCAGTTCTGCTCAGTCCCAGAGGGTCGCTGTGGTTCGGCATCGACTTGATGGCGGTGAGTGAGTTTTCCAAAGTGGCTTTATCATTAGCGGTCCTTTTACCGGGACGGCGGGGGCTCCCTGATGCTCTGCAATCTTGCCAGCCTTGGTTTTGTCAGGGTGTATCTCACTGTGTTCAACGAATAGATGTGTCTGGGGGAAAGGTCCCATTTGCTCATGCATCTTGGAGATACTTGATTTGGAGACTATCTTCTAGGCCATATCCTTGTTTTACCCATGAGTAAATGGAGGCCCTCTCACACAATTACTCTTTAATTTGGCTAAGCCTTGGTAGAGTTTGGCCGAGCAAGAGATCATGCCGAGGCTTGCCACATAATCGTTCTTCTTTTTTTTAATTGTTTTCAACAAGAGGGTAACCGGTATTGGTTAGAATTTGAAGAACTTATAGGAGCAAGGGGTGTTCTAAAGAACATGGTGAGACTTCAGAAACAAGATAAGAGCTACCGGGGTCGCTGGCCTGGCTTTCGTGAGATCCATGTGCTTCGGTGATGAGGGACCAGGCTTCTCTCTCCCTCTCTGTTCAGCCTTGTTAGCGTTGCACCAAGGCCGACTCGCTGGAAACCCTGAAAGGATTAGGACAGGCTTAGGTGCTTATCGAGTGCCCATGGAATATAGAAGAGGAAATACGATCTCTGAACAATTATATCTATTGCTTGCAAACTGCAGACCTGGGTTAAAGACAGCTGTTGATTTACATGGTTCTCTCTCCTGCACCATACTCCCACACCAGAATCACAGCTGCAAAATTGACTGACATTTCATCCCAGTCCAGAAGTCTTTACCTAACGATACCTGGGGGGATATTTTACCTTGGACTTTATTATCAAAATACAGTAATGAATTGGTAGTTAGCAAACCCTTAAGATGCTTTAGTGGTGCAGCAGTCAAGCACTTAGCGCTAACCATAAGTAAGGTCAGTGGTTGGAAGCTATCAGTAACTTAGGGAGAGAAAAGATCTGTTCATCTGCTCCTATAAGGATTGCAGCCTAGGAAATCCTTTTGGGACAGCTTTACCCTATCACACTGGGTTGCAATGAGTCAAAAATCAACTTGATGGCACTTAGCAACAACAAAAGTGTATTATGAAATAAGGATAGAAACTTTACTACATAGCTAAGGAAGGAACCCTGTTGGGTTCCCCTTGGGGCTGCTAACTACCAGGTTCAGTGGGTTAGACTACCAGCCACTCCATGGGAGAAAGATGAGGCTTTCTAGTTCTGTCAAGACTTAAAGCCTCAGCAACCCAATGGGGCAGTCTTACCTTGTCCCTCCCACAGTATCGCTCTCAGTTAAAATCGACTCAATGGCAGCGAGTTGTTTGGGAATTCAGCTCACGTAAAGATCTTGGCTTTTGGGGGTGGGGGTGGGGGGGTGGGGAAATGAGCTGATACCAAGGGCTCAAGTAGAAAGCGAATGTTTTGAGGATGATGAGGGCAACAAATGTACTTGACATACAACGGATGGATGTATGGATTGTGATAAGAGTTGTACAAGCCCCCAATAAAATGATTATTAAAAAAAAAAAGAAAACTATGGATCAGCATTAAACATAAGCATGTCATTGTTATTAAATATTAATGAAGCAGGCTAAGGTAGAATTGATGTGTGTCAGATCGAAAACCAACTTGTTCATTCTCAGTGTCTGCTAAAATTAAAGAAATGTTCTCACTAGGGAAAAAAAAAAGATCCTGGCTTTCACTGTGGTTAGCTTCTCAGCGGTTGAGCAGCTACTGGCAAGGGCAGTCATTCACACCCACCAGCCATTCCTCAGGAGGAAGAGGCGTCTCTCTGCTCCCATAAAGATGTACAGTGTCGGGAACCCGAAGAGGCAGTTCTCCTCTGTCATGTAGGGTGGCTGTGAGTCAGAACTGACTTGCTGGCATTGGGTCTACAGCCACCGTGAACAAGAAAACAATATGTCACAGATGAAAACTCCCGCTGTTCTAGTAGTAAGTATGAGTGAAGCCTTTCCTGACAAGACGAAGGAGAATCTCTCTCTCTCTCGGTTCTTCATCCAGGGCCTGGCTCGCCTCGGTGGCCTCTCTTGCTGTTAGTGTTCCAGGCTCTCTGTGAACACAGATCCCATTAATTAAACTCAACTAATCACCTTCACGGTTTTCACATTGAATCGCATGGAATGTTCTGCGGTTATTTCTAGCCATCTTGTCGTGTAATCGCCCAGCTCCAATCGCAGCTCTGCAAAGTGCTGATTTTGCCTTTCTGTTCACGCTGCTGCCCATGTGCTGTGACCTATACTGCAAAGATGGGCTTTACGGCTTTGAGGACTGTAAAGTAAGTATGACCCGGAAATGCTCCCGAAAGGCACAGAATGGGTGGATGTGGATTGGCCAAGTGAACACCAGCAATTCCTGGGAGTGACAGTTGGAATGAATGGTATCCCTAGCAGCCCTCCTAAACTAGCTGTAAATCACTATTGGACTTTTTGTTTCTGTATTTTTGTCTGATCTGAGGACACAAGATAGAGTTAAAAAGCCTAACTATCAGACTTTCTGACTTTATTCTATGCTCCTTAGATCATGGGGAGCTGCAGTGGTAGCAGTTTTAGGGGGGGGGGTCTCTTCCAAATACTCAAAACAGCCCTAAATAGGTTGGAATCAACTCTCGATGGCAGTGGTTTGGGTTTATTTTTTTCTTCTAAAGACCTCACCCAATTCCAGGGCTCTTGAGTCCTTTGTCATTAACTTCTCTAAAGATCCCCGAGACCCAGGCAACTGAGAGCCCTGGGGATATTGTCCCCTGCCAGAATCAGAGTAGAGTCCACGGAGAGGGCCCAGAAGCAAGCCGTGAAAATCTTAACCCAGGTTAAACTGCAGGTGAGTTACTCCCGAGGGAACAGAATATAGGAAAGAAAAGATGCGATGTGGAAAGTGAGCGATTCTTCTTATTGTTGGTTAAGGACTCCCCTGAAAATATGTCAAAAGTGACAGACTTCTTCTCCTGGAGAAAGGCACATCCAGCGGAAGTGACCTTTACATCCTGGCAAGTTCAGGGGTCAACACTAGAGGTAAAATGTGTAGGGACAAAAGTTTGCTCGGAAAATCCTTAAATCACCTATGAAGTAGAGTACAGGCATTTCTCTTTTCATTGTTCTTCACGTTAATGCACTCTGCCGGTGTGTGTGTGTGTGTGTGTGTGTGTGTGTGTGTGTACAACTTTGTGGCAGGCCTGTGTGGAGCATTTTTTCTGACAGCATGTGCTCACTTCGTTGCTTGTTTCACATTTTTGTAATGCTATTGCACACTTAATAGACTACTCGAAAACAAGGATACAGGATAATTGGTACACCTAACCTTTCTAGCCACTGTTTTCTTCCTCATTGCCGTCCAGTCAGCAGCTCGGACTCAGAGCCTCCCTATAGCACCAGGTGGAACTGCCCGTGTGGGTATCTGAGTCTGTACTCTTTAAAGGAGTAGAAACCCTCCTCTGTCTCTCAAAGAGCTGCTGGTGGTCTTGAACTGCTGACCTTATTAGTACCCCAATGCATGTGACCACTATCCCATCAGAGCACCTCCTTTTTATGGGGAACCCAAAACTCCATGCTACCCAAGTGGTCTGGAATGGAAGCTAACCTATCTCCAGGGATTGCTTGTATGAATGGCTTGGAGATAGTTCTTCGCTGGGTGATTGTAAGCATTAGAACTATCATTTCCATTAATCTAGACAAAAGATGGAATAAGAAGAATGCGTTTATTCTGAGATCTGGCCCCTCCCAACACTCTGCCTTTGAAGTAACTATGCAGTCTCTGGAGGAGAGTGGGTGATCAATATAAATTTTAAAGCTTGCCTTACAGCTATTTGTACATTTTTGTTTGTATCCCGTTCATGTTTCTACTAGTAAGCCACTATAACCTTAATGCATGCTCATAGATCTGTTTGCTATTGAGGATTAGGGAAAAAAACATGTGAGGGCTAGCATCTGAAATCAGAAGATGAGGTAAATTTGTGTGAAATGAGGCTAGACTGCACACACACTGTAGTATTAAATAAAAAATTAAACGACGCTGATGGAGGGTGAGGGGACCAGCCCCCACCCGCTGCTACTCCTACGAGTTCAGTAATACTACTTCTGGGTTCAGTAATGCACAATTGTACGGTTGAGA
>NW_022111321.1:5342374-5344656 GCF_000313985.2 Echinops telfairi | reverse complement strand
ACAGCACCTCTCCGTCTCCTGTGCTGGCTCCTGGTTCTGCTGTTGATGTCCCAGCTGTCTTGGCGATCAAGGTTTACTACTCAGGGATCTCAGGGGCCAGAAGACAAGCTCCGCCCCGGCTCTTGCTGCTGGTGAAGTTCCCCCCTCCTGCTCTGCAGAGCGTCATTTTCTACCCAGCTGGATGGTCATGCAAAGAACCTTGTTAGCAATTACCCACTGGTGAATCCCATCAGTGTTTTCCCTCACCTTCTTACTCAGACCCATGTAGGAAAAGGTCGTTTGGTGGGAATTAGGAAGTTAAATAATTCACTGCCCCTGCACTGGATAAACAAAGTATAATGTGGTTATTTCACTGCTTCCCGAATCTTCTGAATTCCTTCCTCATGGTTTGTTTTGTTGTTTTTTTTCTTCCATGTAGCCCTTCTGTGAAACAGCTGCAGCGGTTCTCAACCTGTGGGTCATGACCCCTTTGGGGGTCGAAAGACCCTTTCACAGGGGTTTCCTGATTCATAACAGTAGCAAAATTACAATTATGAAGTAGCAACAAAAATAATTTTATGGTTGGGGGGCGTTACCACAACATGAGGAACTGTATTAAAGGGTCGTGACATTAGGAAGGTTGAGAACCACTGAGCTAGAGAAAAGTTTATCATCTTACGGACAGGGGGAAGAAATGCCATTAAGAAGGGGAGTGTTTTATTTTAAAAACCAGGCTATCTTTGAATACCACCACTATAGCCAGTTCCATCTTTGTTATAAAATCTTCCCTGACAGTTTAAAAGGTACATGACCATTTCCCCTGATGTGATGATTTCCCATTTCTCTTTCTTTCTTTCTTTTTTTGCATAGGGTCATGCACAACAATGCTTTGAGTATCTGGTGAGACTACCCATTAATTCAATCTTAAACCAGTACACATTTTTCAGTTACAGTGATTTGAGCAGTCTGGCCAGAGCAAAACCTATACCTTTCTATTGGTATGTAAAGGCAAGTCTCTCCGTGGTGCAAAAGGCTAAAATGATCGGCTGCTCACCAGAAGGATAGCAGCATCCATTCAAAGGCGCCTTGGAAGAAAGTCCCGGTGATCCACTTCAATCGGCCATTGAAAAGCCCACAGCGTGCAGTTCTATTCTGACACAGAAGGGGCTGTCAGGAGTCATCATGGACTTATGACAAATGGTTCTATCTCTAAACCTATTTCCTCAGTTGGTAGGAAAAAAAGTGGGGCCCGTAACTTAGTGCTGTATATTTTTATTGGCATGTTGATATAAGAGCATGTATGTGACACATGCCGATCATCACTTAGCACATGAAAGTATGTTCGTGTCACTGTCCTTCTCTGGATGATAAGAGCTCAGTGCCATAGTGGGTTATGGTTGGGCTGCTAACTAAGGCAGCATTTTGGAACCCTGAGGCCTTGGTGGGAGCAAGATTTCTGAAAGGTTTGCAGTCTTGGAAACCCTCCCAAGGCTATGCTCTTTTACAGAATAGTTCTGTAGGGACAGTTCTATTTGTTCTACTCCTAGAAGTCTGGGCTAATTCAATGGCAGTGGGTTTGATTTGAGTGTTGAGAATTAAGGAGGACATCCCATATTCCATATGCGTCTTGCAATCAGAAACCAGTGTTGCATCCACGGGATTGAGAAGCTTCTAATGCCACATATGGAAAGGTGACTGTAGAATAGTATGAAGCTGGTTTTGATTTCATTATAATAGATTTCTATATCTTCAGGTTCTACTTCTCAGGTTAAAACTCTATTGTTTTATGCAGCTGTGTTAAAAGAGGGGTGTTTTCTTCCTTCAGGATATTTAGCAGTGTTACACAATCTGTAAATCAAATTAATTTTGTAGTTAAATGTTGCTGACGTCTTTCTATTTCTTTCTTTGTAAAAATAGTTTATTTCATTTGTCTTTATTTTATTGTTGAGAAGATACTCTGATTCAAGTTTCTACATGTGCAATTCAGTGATATTGATCACATTCTCAGATTTTTCTATTTTTTTCTTCAAATATAAGGACATAAGCCTGTAAACTCCACAAGGGCCGGGGGTCCTCATCTCCTCTTTTTTGTTGTAGAGCCTCAGTTACTCAGAATAGGGCCTAACATATAACATAAACTCAAAACTCTTTGTTGAATCAACAATTGAATGGATGACCTCAACGCAAGAGCCAATCTCATCTGAGAAAAGATGTGCTGAGAAAGCGTCTGGTGTCTTAAAGGCTTGAAGATAAACAAGCGGCCATCCAGCTGAGAAGCATCAAAGCCCACATGGAAGAAGCAC
>NW_022111321.1:5340574-5341586 GCF_000313985.2 Echinops telfairi | reverse complement strand
GCAACTGATATTAGGGGCTAGAGTGGGAGGCAAATGTTTTGAGAATGATGAGGGCAACAAATGTGCAGATGTGCTTGACACAATGGATGTATGTATGGATTATGATGAGAATTGTACGAGTCCCCAATAAAATAAAAAAAATTGATAAATGGATTGTTATAAGAGCTGTAAGAGCTCCCAATAAAATGATTTTTAAAATAATCAAAACAAAATGACTAAAAAAGCTAAAAAAAAAAAAAAAAGAATATGTCTGAGAGCAGCCGACTGCGTAGTTGGCAGTGTGCTAGGTCCTGGGGATCTAACCAGGCAGCCATGCTCCCTACCATGGCCTGAGCATAGGTTTTAATAGGAAAAAGGAGAGATATAAGAAGTCAATACACTCGAGATGGTTTTTATGAAAAAGGAGGCATGGGGGTGCATTACTGAGGAGCATAGCATGTGAGCAAAGCCAGTGTCCCTAAAGCAAGTGTCACAGAGTATAAAACCCCTTAAAGGTGTTAAAACACATTTCAAATACAAGGCATTATTAGCAACGGGATTGTCACGGATGAGCTGGCTCTTTGCTGGTCCTCTGTCGTTTCTGAGGATGCAAAGGGAGAAGCTTAGCTGTGTCAGTGGTTCCGGTGTGCCCTATGCCCAATGCTGAGACCGTGCTGAAGTAAGCCTAGCAACAGGACAGCTCGCAACTTGTTCGAAAATGCCTCATTCCAGGAAACATCTGTCTCCCTTTCAGGATGCCAGTCATCACATGGGTCCTCTAGCATTAGCGTGTTTTTCAGTCATCTGCAGGTGGTTACTTCCTCTCCTCCCACGCTGGCTTCATCACTACAGACACACACACACCTTTGCCCAGACTGCAGTGCTGCGCTCTGTAGTGAGAGACAGGAACCGCTCCTTGGCTCTGTCTCAAGCTTTCATTGTTGACGGTGCTGGTAACCAAGGAGTTGGTTCCAAATCACCATGACCCTACTGCCTTCAAGGTCGCTAGGTCTGTCTTCCCAGGTGCCTCTGG
>NW_022111321.1:5332288-5340474 GCF_000313985.2 Echinops telfairi | reverse complement strand
GGTGGGGGTGGGGTGGGGCTGAGCTGCATGCCTTTCAGGCCCTTGTTGCATGCTTATCCATTTGGCACCTCGAGACTCTGGAAAGCTTCATAACCAAACCCAAACCCGCTGCTATGCAGTCGGACTCGCCTCACCCCTGCAGAGTCCTGAGACATCAGAACTGTACAGGAACAGAGACGCAAGCCTCATCTTTCTCCCTCAGAGCAGCTGGTGGTTTTGAACTGCCAGCCTGGTGATTAGAAGCCCAATGTTTACCCGACAGCACCACCAGGGATCCGTAAATCGTCATGATCCCTTCATATTTTTGTTAAGGGCACCACATAGCTCTTCCATTTGGAGCATACAGTATCGTGATCGCTTGTCAGCTCATTTAAATACACGAGCAAGACAGTGATGCCGTTGTTTGTTGAGGGTTATTGTTTATTTTTCTCCCTTCAAGTCGCAGGGGGGAAGAAACCCTAAATTTAAGATGCTCTTTGGTTTCATTTTCCATGAGGCAATCAGGCAGGCCCATTTTACGTGAGATGTCCAGTTCAGTGTCCGCTCCCTTTTGAAAAGCTACATGGGGAAGTGAAATTCTGTAGAGTCTGAAATTATGCCGAGTTAGTACCCCTGTTTTCAGCAATTTTGTTTTGACATTTAGCTAAACTATCTTCCACTGCCTCTGGGGAACACCCTGCATAACTGTATTGGCATTTTATTTGTGAATTGAAAAAGCTGCGTGTGTTAGGCTACGTTTTCTAGAGAAAAAGTCCAGTGGTGCTCGTATGTGTAAGAAAGAGCGTTACATGAGGATGTAATGTTCTATCAAGAAGGCATCCCAGCCCAGTCCCACTCGAGTCCACAAGTCTGATGCCAGCCAGGGCCCTCTGCAGACCCCCATGGCGCAGGCCTGTTGCACAGCAAGGGGAAGCAGCAAGCAGGAAGACCACTGGCCAGGAGTGCAGAGTCCTATGGAGCCAAAGATGAAAAATGGCAGGGGGCTGACAGCTTTCCAAGGTTGGTGGCCACCATGGGGGCCACTCTGGCAACAGGCAAAGTCCCAATAAGCAGGAAGGCAAAGGGGCACAGAGAGGGTTCCCAGTGTCTCTCACTCTTACACAAAAAGGTGTAAGACACCAAGGAGGTGTCATCAGACTATGGGCCCCAGTTGATAGGTTTGGCGCGACCCCTGCCCTTCTCCAGGAGTGTCTAGTTGACATAACGTTAGGGTAGCTAGCATAGGGACTGGGCGTCCATTGGGAATGCTCAGAGGTTCGAGCTTCCAGCCAGGAAGGGGTGGTACACCTGGGTGGGCGTTACACCTGGATTGGCCCATCTAGGCCAGGTGAATTCAATTGAGTCAATAGGGTTGACCAGGATTGTCGCCCATGCCTCCCAGTGGAGGACCTGAAAAGACAGAATCCAGAGCCTTGCTGCCCCTTCTGCTTCTCAAGCTGCTCCCCAGAGGCTGAGGCCGTGCAGCATCTCCTCTGGCCCCAGGACTCCACGTCTGGGAGTGAAGGGCCCTGAGGGTGCCTGTGTAAACCCGAAGCTTCTTTTGTCTTTCATAAAGCTCACTTTGATCACGACCCAGGCTTCAGAGTGAATTCTTTCTCCAGCGAAGCCAAGGACAGAGGTATATTTCTCCCACAAGAAGATCTAACAATAATCCCTTTTGTCTCATTCATAGAATAATTAACCCCTTTTTGCATCATAGTAAGTCAAAGTGTTTTTTCATTACAGTTAAATTTTTTTACCCTCAGTTTTTGGCTGTTAGGCAGCCTATGGTGGTCTTCAATTAAGCAGGTCCTGGTGGCACAGTGTTTCTGGATGGGGCTGTTATCCACAGGGCCAGCAGTTTCCATGGGAGAAAGACAAGGTCTTCTAGCATTACAATACCAGAAACCCCCAGACAGTTTTCCCCTGTCCTATGGGGTCACTGTAAATCAGAGTGGACTTGCTGGCAGTAAATTTGAAGGGTTATTTGGGTTCAAATTTGGTAATTGCTTCTGATGAGTTGCGCAATTTGAGACCATTACCTAGTCGTTCCTAGTTTTCTACAAATGTTAACAGAGGACAATAACTGCCAGAACCCGACCTCAATGTCTTTGACCCAGACATTGCCCCCGTTTCTACCACTTAGAGAAGGCTCGATAAACAGCCACTATCATTCGTGTTTGCAATGCAGCATAGACAGGGAGGATTCTTGAGAGCAGGAACCTTGATCTCTTTGACTGGTGTCTTTCACAGGACGCACAGTGCCTGAGATGCGGTTGCTCTGCTTGTTAGTTGAAGCAGAGCTGTCCCCTGACTCAGGGTGACCCCAGTGACACAAAGTGCTGCCCAGGCCTGAGCCATTCTCATGGTGAGTTTCACATCAAATACTTTGGATCCCTGGGGTGTCCATTGGCTGATTTTTTTCAGTAGATTTCCAGGTCTTTCTTCCCACTTCTTTTTAGTCGGGAGGCTCTGCCGAAACGGCTCAGCATCTTATCAGCACACAAGCCTGCGCTGAGAGACGTGATCGCTGGTGGCCGTGCATGAAGTGATAGGTGCTCTAGAATTAACACCATGCCAAAGAAAACCATTGAATATGAGTTTCTTTACCTTGTAAGATGGTTATTTTACAAAGGATCCTGCACAGTGGAATATTTATGAGTATTTATCCACTCTATCAGACAAAGGAAATTCTCTAGAGAAAAGTCTGGCTAGCAGAATTCCTTGTTAATGATCTGATTTTAAGAATTCTTGGGTGTTTGTTTTAAAACTACATCTAGAAAGGAGCCCTGGTAGCACTGTAGGGTAAGTATTGGACAGCAAAGTCAGTGGTTCAAACCCACTGGGTGGAAGAAAGATGAGGCTGTCTATTCTGGTTAAGACTTACAGCCTCCGAAACCCTGCACAGGGCTGCTGTGGGTCAGAACTGATGCCATGGCAGTAGGTGGATATAAACCTTTCTGGGGCAGATAGTAGAAAATGTGCCATCTTAGAAAATTAGATTCCAGATACAAAAAGGAGTAAAGGTTGAGTTCCTGTTCCCTTGGGTATTATTTCATGGACAGCAGAGCACAGTCGTGACTGATGGAAGTGGTGAAGGTGGAGGCTGGTCAGGGCACCACCAGGGGGAGGAGGTGCAGGAGTCATCTCTAGGACAAGTGTGTGTCCCTTGTTATTCTGGAGACTAATGGCTTTAGCTTTCTCCCAGGAATGTCTCCAAAGTGCTTTGCTAGATGTTCACCTTGACTGTGCTGGACCGTGTCTGCCTCAGCTAAATTGGGACTGCAGTTTAGGACAGCCTGTAAACTCCAGGCACAATTCTACTTAACGAGAGCAGTATAAACCCACAGGGAATTCATTGACCCCTACTAATGTATTTTTCTCAGAATTTAAGTGGGTTGAGGTAGAGAGGTACCAGGTGAGGAAAAAGGGACAATGCCAGGGGAGTGCTACAGACTCTGTGGGTTTTAAAAAAGTCATCCGACTCTTATCCTGAGGTTCTTAACATTTCAATGTGAATATTATAACCACAAAAGTCTAATCGAATTGATGATTTTGTCAGTGTCACCAACGGTCACTTTGGATTCCCAAAGAGCAAGTAATCATTAGTTAGGTGAGAAAACAAATTAGATGGAAGCAGGAGTGTGTCCTTTTAAGCATAATCTTCTCATCGGATCCCCCAGACAACAGGTCTTAGAGAGGATGAGTGTTTGCACCGGCCGCTAATGCTTGCTGTGTTACATGATGCACCCGGGAAACCAGACTCACCACCATCGAGTCAGTTCCAGCCCACAGGGACCCTGAAGGGCAGGGGAGAATTGTAATTGTCTACAGGAGTAGACAGCCCTTTCTTTCTCCTGAGGAGCCACTGATGAGCCGCCCAGCTCAGAACCAGGGCTCTGTGTTAGGTGTTGAGTGGCTAACCACAAGTCCGGCAGTTTGAAACTACCAGCTGCTCCCCAGCGCAAGGGCTGATCTGTGTTACATGACAGAATGCACCCAGAGCAAGAGATAAATAAGATGCTGTCTAGAAATGCGTAGGTTTTCAGAAGCCTACTTGTGTGGTGAGATTCTACAATGCTTATTTATTTATTTTGGTGGTGGACAGCATTTCTCAGGCTTTGGGGTAGAGAGGTTACTTGTGCCACTTCAAGCGAATGGAGAGCACCGGTGAGAGTAGAATTCAGATACTTGGGATAGTTCCAAAGCTTTTCTCCATTTACTGCTGCCATCACAGCTGTATATCGAGCACTGCACGCTGAATCACCGACGTCATAACAAGCAGAAGTCCAAACCTGCAGGAAATGTCCATGTTGAATCAAAGAGTCTGTACACAAGGTATTTTTTCTAAACTTCCTAAATCTTATTCCGGTAAATTCCGTTGGATAGAGAGCAGAGAGCGTGTTCTTTGAGAACCCTCATTACCACAAAATGATGTCCAAAAAATCTTTCTAATACAAACCGGTGCAAAAAAACAACCCAAAAAACAAAAACAGTACAAACGTTGATCCAAATAAAATAAGGTAAAGTAAAAATAGCGAGTAGAATTTGACATAACTATTTTACTAAAATATCATAATTATGAACGATATAATTTAAATTCAATGATCATTTATTTAATTTCATTATCACATGTCATCTTATTTAATGTTTAGTTTAAACTTGTTAAATAACTCTTACCGCTTTGCTCCCCTACCCCCTAATGCTTTATGAAGGATCCCAAGGCAGCACAAATTCTTAAGAGCTGGGCTACTACCTACAGGGTTGATGGTTTAAATCTACCAAGAGACCATGGACTTCTAAAATGACAAGCAAATCTCTCCTGGAAAAAGTACTATCAGAGTGTTCCTTAGAGGTAAGGATGGTGAGACTTAGTCTTGCATACTTTGGACATGTTGTCAGGAGAGACCAGTCCCTGGAGAAGGGCATTGGTAAAGTAGAGGAGAGGCAAAAAAGAGAGAAGGACTTTGTATTAGTCAGGGTAGACTAGAGAAACAAATGCAGAGATACTCATATGTGTATAAGAAAGAGCTTTATATACAAGAGCAATTGAACATTGAGAAAACATCCAGCCCAGTCTAAATCAAGTCTATAAGTCCAATATTAACCCACATGTCCAATACCAATCTATAAAGTCCTCTAGATTTATGAAACACATACAATGATGCTGAGTGTTGGAAAACCACAGGCCAGTGGGTGCAAATTTTGTGGAACCAATGGTGGTAGAAGCATCTCGGTGCTGGCAGGGGTCTCCACGTGACTCCTCCAGTTCCCAGGGCACGGTCATTGATGGGCATGAGTTCTATCATCGTAGTGCCATGTGTCTTGTCAGTAGAGCATCTCCCAAGGAGTGAGTGGAGACATCATATCTCCCACCTCCAGGCAAGAAAATACAGGAATTCCCAGGATCCTCAGGGGAAGGCCATGCCCACACAGAGACCTCATTGGCTGTACAATGATTGACAGGCTAGACTCTACCCCTTCACTCATAATCCTCCCAAATTGACAACAGATTATGTAACTACCACAGCCTTCAAGGAGTTGGATTGACGCGGTGGCTGCAACAATGGGATCAAGCAGAGGAGAAAGTGTGGGGATGGTGCCCACCTGGGCACTGTTGTACAGAGGGTCACTATGAGTCGGAAAGGATCCAATTGCACCTAACAACAACAAGAAACAACTCGGAAGACAGTTCTGGAGACGTGCTTCTGAAAGGTCACCATCTTGAAAATCCCAGGGAGCAGTTCTGCTCTGAGCATTGGAATTGACTTGATGGCAATTAACAAAAACAACCCCTCCCCCCTCCCCCTCTGTGGATAAGCAATGGGAGGCAGCAACTTAAACTCAACATGGAGTGGATTCCAACTCACAGTTACCTTATAGGACAGGGTAGAATTGCCCCTGTGGGTTTCCAAGGCTGTAACTCTATAATGGAGTAGAAAGCCCCACCTTTCTTCTGCAGAGTACTGTTGTTCTTGAACTGTTGACCTTGAGGTTAGCAACCCACCACGTAACCACTACGTCACCAGGACTCCTGTTGAAGGCATTGAGAAGTGGAGTAATGGTTTAAGACAAATAGCTCGAATGTATGAGGACCCCAATCCAATTCTAGTCCTCTGATTCCAGCTTTGTGGTTTTCCCATTTTGCTGATGATTCTCAACCTTTCTCTCACTGTCACCCTGGAGGACTCATGCCCATCAATGACCGTGCACATCACTCAGATGGAAGGGTGGGAGTTTTCCCTTGGTTGCTTATCAGAATCTATGTGGGGCTGGATATGTGCGGTTTGGGAAAGATGCTGGAAATAGTTCCACTCTCCCACGACCCAGCCTGATTGGCATTTTGTCTCATATACTATGCTTAATACCATTTTATTTGGTTGTAGACTATTGACTAGAATTTTCCTTAGCTGTCCTGTTTAATCTCTCTGTGCTAAGTTTTTCTTTCTTTCATTTTTGCACACATTGGTAAGGTAGCTAGTTTTATGAAGTTTTTCTGGTTTGGAATATTTTCTCCTCCCAGAAGCCAACCTGGGAATTTATGGTACACAAAATATCTGCCGCAGAATTATGGGAAGGTGTAAATTGACTAATACAACACAAAGTTGGATTAGTATATGAAGCTGGAAATCTTTCCTTCTAGTATGCTTCCTTGTATTTCATCTAGTAAGAGCCTTTGACCTTTCCCGTCATGGCAGGAATCATCTCACTGGAGCTTAGTCTGACACTTACAATAAAGGGCATGGAGGACCGCATATCTGACCTCCTCTGGCTTCCCTAGTACCATGAGGCAGGCGTCCGGCAAGTGTCCACAGTCCGTCCTTCTTTACCTGTTTGAAACCACCTGTTCTTCCCACACGTCTATGCTGGTTTCGGTCATTTATTGCCATGGCTACACAGAACTCACAGACAATATTCACAATCAAAGGGGCTTATTGGGGAAATGAATAGGTTCCCACAAGTCAGGATCAGCAAACAGTAAGGATACAGTTATTGGTCCATAACAACCCCTCTTCTCAGCCAGCAGCCAACTCTCTCTCATGGTCCTCCACCTCTCAGCCATGTGATCCCTTGGCCTTTGCCTCCATCGACTGAGAAGCCACTCCGCCCATCACTCTGTCTCACAGTTTCCTAGTCTTGGCCAGGTGAGGAGAAGGTACCCGGTAGTATCGGCGCTGCTCCTCTGAGCTTCTGTGTCTGGTCTTGGTGGTCTCCCCCACTTCAGACATAGATCTTGGACATTCTCAGCTGACTCTCTGTGTCCCAGATCTCTTCTACTCCGAGGAATAGCATTGATGGGGGTGCAGTTTTTCTTTTAGTTAACCGTAACCTCCAAGAAAAGCAAGGGATGATGTCTTAAGTCCGACCCTTGAAGTCATAAAGATACCTAAAGTGTGTGGCTTGTCTCACTCTCTCTACTAAAGTCAGGACTTCACCCACCGTAATCCTGTAGCAGGGAGCTCCCTGCACAACGGGATCAGAACCTCAGGCACAGAGTCCAGAACTATAACACATCAAATAAGGAATCATGGCTAGTCGGGCCATATTAATTGACTATATTTCACTCTGGTATCTGAGCCATGTTATTTAATGTTCTGTTGTGTTTCTTTTTTGTTGTTGAATATAATTATATTTTAATTGTATTTTTGTGAACAGCATATAGTTACATACTTCATATATATTTATATAACTCATTTGTAGAAAATATGAAGATATGTGAATATTGTTTTAATCTTATTTCAAGTTTATTCAAAAATACAAAGACAACTGCCAATAATTATAGACATTTCCATAGAAGCATAATGAGAGACCATTAAAGAAACCAGGGTATAGGATCTTAGTACAAATGACCATCATGTTGCTATATTGTTATTATATTCCATTGAATTAAATTACTTTAAATTACTTATGTTGCATTGCATTATAGTGTATTTATTTTTGTGTCTTTCCTCACCCACTAGACGAGAAGAACCAAATAAGCAAGCATTACCCGGTACATTGTAAGCACTTAATAAATGCTACTATTTCCTTCTTATCTATACTCATTTCCACCCCCAGCTAGTGGGTAGGTTCAAAAGACCTGGATAGGAACTTCAGGTTTTCACCAAATTCAGGGTTAAAGGCTTGATAGAGACCTGTGCCTTACTATCTAAGTATGTCTGCTCAACATCTCAAGGTGGATCTTTTTTTTTTTTAATTAATTAATT
>NW_022111321.1:5308427-5331582 GCF_000313985.2 Echinops telfairi | reverse complement strand
CTTCCATGTGGGCTTTGTTGCTTCTGTTGTGTTTCTTACTGATTGCTTTGGTTTTCTTCTGCAGTTTCATTCAAGCTATAGTTCGTGTTTCTCATTAGCAAAATGATTTGGTGAGTTCCGTGATATTGACTTGGGCCTAGGGGAAAATACAGTACTGGACTATTCGGGGTTTGGGGGCCACTGCATTTAGGTCTCCTCACCCTGTGGAAAGGAGGCCCAATGGCGCAGTGGTAAAGCACTTGGCTGCTGACTGAAAGGTTGGTGGTTGTCTGGCATTCGGACCCCTCGGGCCCTCCATGGGCGAAAGATGCGGCAGGCAGTGTGCTCCCGAAAACTGATAGCCTTAGACACAGGCTGTAGGTCTTCCTAGCCTGTCCTGCAGGCTCACTCTGGATCAGAATCAACACCACCAGGTCTGGAGCGTTTTGTTTGCTTGTTATTGACTTTTAGCCCTCTGGAAATAACCAAGAAGGCTGAGCTGTATGGCTTTATGACAAGCCCTTAGGAGTCATGCTGCCGGGGACATTGATGTTTTCCCTCTGTGCTCGTGGTTTCTGTGTAAAATGATATCTTTAGAAACCTCTGGCCACTGTGTGCTTCACCGAACCCAGCCTTCTCAGGTTTGACCTGCCAGAAAAGAGCGATCCCTTGTCAAGGAAGAGTTGCCGTCAGACGTCAAACCGTGAGAAGATTTTTCAGAGCCGGCCTTGACTCTCCTGAACATTCTTGGAGTAGCTGGGAGCCAATGATGGAGCTGCTCAATGCACAGGGCCCATGAAAGGGGAGGGTCAGGCCCACAGTCTGCATCTCCCTTCCCTCCCTCTCCTGCTTTCGCCTGCTCTGCTGGGCTCTAACATTTGTGATGGATGGCAGCGTCCACAAAGGGAGTAGTTTCAGGAACAGAAGCAATGTTAACCCTTTGTGAAGACACGTGAGAGAGGGTCATTCTTCTGAGGCTGTTTAGGAGCCCCATAGAAAAGTGCAAATACCATTGTGAAGCACTGTATTTTAAGATTCTATATATATATATGTTGCACATACAACACCTTAAGGCAAAGTCAGTCCACACCTAAAGGCTATTCGTAGACAATAAGCTGAAAGCAAAACAGTAAGGAAAACATGAAATGTAGAAAGAGTTTGCCAGGGGATGGTGCTAAAAGCAAGCAAGGGGAAGTTTTGGCCCAGATATACTCATTTCGCTGCATTGGGTCTTGACACATCATGTTTGCAGGCTGTCTATTGTAGGAACTCATCGTGTATCATTGAGTGCATTATGTATTATGTATAGTAACTATAATGCTCAAGAAGTAACAGTAGTGAACATTAGTCTATAACAGTGGATAAGCTACGATAAATGCAGGACTTTTTCTGGTCTAGATACAGACACTTTATTTTCTAATAACCAATAAAAATATGATCACAGAATTGATTGTGTATTTTTCATCTCATAAATGTATGCCTGATATTTTGCGATGTTAGCTAGTTACTTATTCAGATGATTGTAGCCTATCTCTTCCCCTTGGTCAGGTAGCTAGTTTTATGAAATTATTCTGGTTTGAAATACTTTCTACTCCCAGAAGCCAATTTGGGAATTTATGGTACAAAAAATAATTACCTGAGAATGATGGATCCCTTGGTGGGATCCCCTTGGAAGGGCTTTCCTGGACAGAATGGATTTTGCAGAGCCAGAATTGGAGGCGAAAACAACTTTCACTCAGAGGTGAGAGCCTAGAAAACAACTTTCACTCAGAGGTGAGAGCCTACAGACTCAGCATATGACTGCCCCACTGGGTCCTAAAAAGTACACGGGTCAGACTGAAGGGGACACCCTACTTCATCAGTAAAGAGGAGGAGACAGAAGTAGAAACAGAAAGAAGAATTCATAGAGCTAGGCACTGTGGACGTAGAAAGGGTGAGTTCTCCTGAGCGAACTACTCGCATTTGGACAGATGTTGGGCTTTGAGGCCTGCAGCCTGGAGCTGAATTCTCAGATCTTTCTATCTGCCATTGCTTGGCCAAGCTAAGGTCTGGGATGGGGTTGGACCCATTCTTGGCTATTCTGTTCTCATTTACATAGTATATTGTGTACTTCCTGTGGGCCGAAGTCCCTGCTAGACCATGTGAACCTAAACAAAACCACCAAGCACCCTTACAACCTACTCTTCTTCCCACCGAATCCCATGAGGTGAATGCTATCTCCTTTTCACAGAGGAGGAAACAAGTTCAATTGTGTTAGGAAATTTGCCCAAGGAGACTGTCCCTTGGGGGGAAAAAAAGATATGTTGATAGTCTAGCCCTTGGGACCTCTACCTGTGTCCTTGTTTGGAAAGGAGTTCGAAGAGATGCTATCTGTCAGGCTAGCATGCGGTCATGAGCAGTGGTGGGTCCGACTCCGACAGTCCAATGTGTTACCCGCTATGCCCCAAGGCTCCCGGTTTAAGCCATTAGTTCCTGTGTTTTGTCGTGGCAACCCCAAAACACTCACACATGAACTATAAGTGGTAGAGCTGGAAATTGAACTCAGTTCTCTTTCTCTAAACTTTTACATTTTAGCCGTGATACTTTATAGTTTGGGTTGGATGTATTACTCTGTTTCGGAATATTAATGATAACATGAAATTCACACTTTTCCTTACCATGATGGAGTGGTTGAAATTAAGCTTAAGATTATTGGGTAATGAGAAGCCTCTAGAATCAGAGAACAAAAAACAAAACTAAACAAAAACCCCTCGCTAGCACCATCTTGCCAGTACTTCTTTCCACTTTGGCCCATATTTGCCTCATCTTCCTGCTTGCTATGTGTTGGTGCTAAGAGGGTGCAGGGTCTGAAACTGCTAACTGTATTCAGAGCTATCATATGAGGATAACCCTATGAGGAATTACTCAAAATGAAATGAAAAGAGATCTGGAGAAGAAAGGATAAGATCAAGAGAAAGTACCTGTCAGGTGGAAGGCCCTGTTTGATCTGAATAAATATCAGTGATGATGGCTGCCTAACAGCAGCTGGAGAAGCAGCACCGATGTAACTCTAAAGCACATGACTACGTAAAGGAATAGATTAAATAATAAAGCCCACAATGGTTTTATGAGGCAGGGTGTTTGCCACAGAATTATCTTGACTGTGTGTGACTTAAGGAATTATGAGGACTGGACGGGAAACTTCTATGAAGAGAGAAAAACACTGTAACTCATCGTTGAAAGATACATAGATCAGACCAAGCGGCCGAGGTAAAGGAATTAGACAGGGCTGTATGCCTTCTTGATGTGCAATTCCTTCTTGACAGTGAAGCTCTTTTTTTTTTTCAATTAAAAAAAATTTTTTGAAGCTGTTTCTTCTACATGGACGAGGGCCACCGGATTTGTGTCTCCAGAGCAAGCGTCTGTAAGCTGCGACTCACGCGCCATAGGTACACCTGACTCTGAAATAAAACGGAATGCTTTTCAAGGATGTGATTCAGATCATGTGATTTCATTTGTTTGGCAAAATATACTTGTGGCTCTCAAATACTTTTTAAATTGTTCTGAGGGACAGGACAGGACCATCTACCTCCAAAGGGTGCCGATTCCTGCCCTAACACAGTACGGAATCAAATCTGATGTAGACTGGACATGGAGGCATGGCGGCAAAGTTAGGAAAATGTCCTGGGCTAGATGATGCAGCCTTAGGGATTTAGATTTGTTATGAAATGTAAAACCTTTGCGTTTTATTTTTGTCAAGAAAGGAAAGAGTTAGGAAGATGAAGTTGGGGGTGGTTCTTAAAGGAGGCCCTGGGACAAAGAGGATATGCGCTCGCTACAAGCCAAACGCTTTCCATGCTCTGATTTTTCATCTTGCCATTTTCCCAGTCTTGTTCTTAAAACGTCTGAATCCTTCACCTCCTTCGAACCGCAGCTCCAGGAAGCCCTCCGGCATAGGCTCCTCTTTCTGCGATGCCTGTGTCTTTCGAACCTTCCTGGAAGGGGTTGCAAACTGAAGTCCCTACCTTCTTTACTTGTTGACTGGTTTATTGTCATGCTTGTCTCTCTTAATCCAGTGGGAGACCCTTGAGAACAGGGCTCATCTCCAACGCCACCCCTGCACCCCTGCGCATCACTGGCTGCATTCACAGGAATAGACAGCCACGAACCTGTGTCTGCCTATTCGTGAGAACACATGGGCTCACGCCTTTCTCCACCATGAGCCAGTGATTGAAATTAGGCTCAGGATCATAGGGTGAATGTGAGACTTTAAAACCAAAGCAAAGTTCCCTAACCCTTCACCTGTGATGAACTAGAAGATTTATGACCAAATGTGGAATCCGTGCATTGTTTTTCATGGCTATTATAATATTTTAAGGATGAGGTAATAAGATCTTATGAGTAATGTGTTGGGAAGAGAGCCAAAATGGAAACGATAATCAAGTATGTTTTCAGTAAGTAGAGATGGAAAGTGAAAGAAAGATTGATTAAAGTCTGCTTTATGTCTACTTAATTCATTGCCCTCCCCCCTTTTTTCTTTGACTAGGACATTTTGTCCTAGTGCCTGCCAAAATTAGGGAAGCCTCACTTTTCTGGTAAGACATACATGAATTATTTTGATAATAAGAACAGAACTTACAGGAAAGAGACAGATATTGATAAAGTGCCTCACTCCCTCTTCAGTCCAAATGTAATTTAGCGCCAAGTGTATCCAGTCTGAGCCAGTCACCTGACTGGCACACATTTTTCCAAGCAGTGGGACGTGGTTCCGGTAGCCGAGCTGAGCCCCCAGCACAGGGTCGAGAGCATTCCCATCACCATCACTGGATCCACAGGCTCGGGGCTACAATTCTGAAGTCCATTCTTCCTCTTCTTGTATATTCCTTGAGATAATGCAAAGATGACTTTCTTTTTAATTTTTTAAAAATCATTTTATTGAGAGCTCTTACAATGCTTACTACAATCCATACATCAATTGTATCAGGCATATTTGTACATACGTTGCCATCATTCTTTTCTAGACAGTTACTTTCTATTGAGCCCTTGGTATCAGCTGCTCTTCCCCTCTGCCCCCCTGTGGTAGATAGATAATCGTATGTCAATTTGAGGATTAAGAGTGTAGGGGTGGAGTCTAGCTTGTCAATCAGCTTATAGCCAATGAGGCCTCTGTGTGGACTTGGGCTTCTCCTGAGAATTCTGGGAAATCCGGTACTTCCTCCTTGGAGGCGGGAGACACTTCTCTCTCTGCTCACACCCTGGGAGACTGCAGCTGACAAGACATGGACCCACCCTGATGCAGAGACCCCTGCCAGTACTGAAATGCTTCCAATGCCACTGGATCCAAAGACTTTCTACCCACTGGCCTTTGATCTTCCACATTTGGTGTCATTGCATGTGTTTTGTGAGTCTGAAGAGGACTTTATAGATTGCTATCAGACATATGGGCTAATATCGGACTATGGACTTGATCTGGACTAGGATGGGATGTTTTCTCCATGTTCAATTGCTCTTGTATATAAATCTCTTTCTTATACACATATATGTGTCCATGGATTTGTTCCTTTTGTCTACCCAGTGTAACACCCCCCCTTCAAAGATGACTTTAAAATTTGTCTAACACTACCATACCCACAACATATAATAATAACATTATGAAACACTTTGTGTGAGGCATGATTGTATATACTCTACATTTAATTTTAGCATCAACCTCATGAGGAAAATGCTGTTGTTAGCCCCTTTTTATAGATGCCTATCTAAACAGAGAACGCTTAGATCATTTGCCTAGGTCAGCAGTTAGTCATGTTTCTTTGCTTTTTTAATCTGGTGTCTCCTTGGCTCTCATTCTCTGGCTTATTCTTTTCTTCTTTTGGTGACCTTTGGCTCATAATTTGGTGTGGCCTGAGCTAGAGGACTTCTGGTACCATCTTCTACATCCTTAAATCAAACTGGGCGTGAGCTCCCTCAGAGGCCTCTAAAGGACTGGGCATCAGGGCGGCCAGCAGGAGGCTGGTGCTCCCTCAGTAGTGCTCCCTCCATAGTTCAAAACCACCGCAGCTTTGGGGGAGGAAGAGCGGGGCTTTCTATAGGTTAGAGTTGCTGTGAATCAGAACCGACTTGGTGGCAGTGAGTGGAAGAAATCCCCAATCCTCCTCTAAAGCACCAGCACCGTCCTCTTTGCTCAGCTTCGGCGTTGCCCTTCCTCCCTCAATCCCGCAGCCCAGGGCACGCTGTAGAAGGGAGATGTAGAGCAATCACAGTGGGCCCTGGGGTTTCCAAACTCCGGGCCATTCTGGGAGGTGTTCCTAGGGGAGACCCAGTAGGTGGCGCTCTCCAACCAGGGCAGGAGCACCCAGCAAGGCTTGCAGACGGTTCATTTATCACGTAGCCACTTTTGTTTTGTTTCACTCCTTAGCTTGTGCGTGCTGCCTTGGCAGTGGGGGCTGGGACATTTATTTTCCGAAGATATCCTCAAGGCTCCTTCTAGCAGGTGGATTCCAGTTTGCATGAAGCAGGGTTCCTGCTGTTTTACTCAGATGGCCGGTAAGTGAAAGCCTTTTACATGAAAACCACCTGTGTTCCCATTGAAGGCCCACTTTATCCCCTTATGAGGGCTTAGTGCTGGCGTGATATTGTTGCACTTTATGGCAGTAAATAATAAACAGATAAAGGGTTTCTAGAAATCAGTAAGCCCGTTCATCAAAGTGTGAAGAAAAGTCGGTTTCTGTTTGCGCTGAACTTTGGGAAGGCTCAGCATCAGGCAGGCCGCAGGTGTTCTGAGTGGCGTGAGCTTGTGGCAACGCGCCCTGTACAGTCTGGTCCTTGGACCAGTGGAGGGAGAGCACCCAGCCCAGGGCTTGTCAGCTCGGTTCATGCTGAATTGAATGGGACATCACCCTTTCCATATTGTGTGTTGCAGAAGGTAGGGTTTTCCTCGTGCACGTTTCCCGGACTTACTGTTCTGAAGACTGCAGCAAGGGTTGTGAGGGCTACGTGGGAACTTCGTGGCTACCGAGGGGCAGCACTGTTTTATTTCCATTTTTGTGTGGAAGCAGCTGGCTCCCTTTCCTCTCCTATCCTGCCTTCCCAGTATGAGGTCTGCGATGGTGCCAGGTGAGGGCGGCCCTGTACCATTCATTCCTGGACCCAGTGCCCTGCCTTCCTCCCCTCGGTTACACTCTCCGGTTGCATACCGAAGGTAACGTAATATCACAGTACCACGGGCACAGCTGTGATTTCAATTAAAAAAAAGAAGTTTGTACTCCCATTTCTTCGTGTCCAGCCACATGAGCCACATTGAGATTTGAAAACTATGGCCATGGGAAGCAAGAGCTTCCGCAGCTTCTCTGAAGAAATGGCCTCCTTGGTGTTTTGCCTCCAAGCTTCAGGCTGAATGTGTGACTCGTCCTCTGATCGATTAGCATTCTAACACGGTGTTTGCTTTAACACAAGGAGTGGAAAGTTTCAAGCTCACAGCAAGCTGAGGAGGGAGGTGCTTTGAGAGCAGGCAGGCAATTTAATTCTGTCAAAACACACCCTCTGAGGACAGTAATGGATCACACAAAAATCTCTTGGGAACACACTTCTGTAACCCTGTGCCCTGCATGCCCAGAGAGGAGTAGAGACTGAGTAATCTCCCTGGAACAACGTTCTGGAAGAGTGGTGTTTGCATACGCTCATCACCAGAGCCTTACTAGTGATAGTCTGTTGGCCGCATCAAGCCCACATCCTCCTTCATGATTCCTATTGGCTGTATTTTAACAGTGGATGTTATAATGGACACACAGTAAGGATTAACTGTGAACAGTGAAACCCGTGTTGTTGATAGGTGCTGTCTAGTCGGTTCCGACTCACAGAGACACTGTGTGCAGCAGGACGAGATAGAATGACACCCATCCAGGGTCATAGATCCTCCGGAATCACAGGAATTCCTGCTTTACCTCATTAGCGAGCTGGTCGGTGCTGGGAATGCGTAAGGGAAATGTCTCCTCCCAGCTCACCCTCCCGCTCCTCCTTTCCACCTAATTCTAGAAGGTGCTTCTGTGATCACCTCTGTAGCATTGCGCATCCATGTCCCCCTTAGGTCTGCGTTAGCATGTTTACTTCTTGAAGCAGAGCTTTTAAACTCCTTGGAGAGAATTCTCAGGCTGCCTGTATGCAGTTATTCAGAATTTGCACCCCTTCAGAAGAGCTCCACCAGGTGTATTTGCTCTGTCATTGTTCCTCTGCCTCAAGCACAACAGCACAGACCTACCTGTGGGCTACAGCTGGGCCTTCCGGAGGCTTTATTTCTTTCAATGAGGCTACGCTGCTCCTCACCTGGGGATGACTTAACTCGCTCCTTTGCCTGACTTCATTTTACACACACACACACACACACACACACACACACACACACACTCCTCACAGTCACCGGTATCCATGGATGTCACATCTGAAGATTCAATCAGCGATTGATGGAAAAGATCGGAGGTGACAGAAAACCAATTGGTCAAAGTAACCCTTCAAAGGCCAAGAAGGAGCATAACGGGCTGTTTGCACAGAATGGACCTTGCATTAGGTATTCTAAGTAAGGCAAAGATGATTTAAAGTGCATGGGAGGATGTTCTCCAGAAGCCCTAGTGGTGCCATAGGTCAAACATTAGGAAGTTTAAATCCAACAATTCTGACTCACTGGCAGTGGGTTGGATTGTTTGGGAGGATGTGCATTTGAAAATACTATACCATTGTATGCAAGGGACTCAAATATCCTTGGATGTTAGGACCTGCTGGGGTCCTGGAACCAAGTCCCCCCAACACCGAAGGATGACTGCACACATCTACAACCATGTGGGTACATACATATGCAAGGATCAATTCTTTTCTCTCTTCTGATCAAAAAGTTAGAGCTCATACTTTGTTTTATTGTGATTAGGTGAAGGTTTACAGAGCAGACCATCAGTTTTACATCTAACAATTCATACACATTTTGTGTCAGCTCATTGATTGTTATCCCTTTAAGTATCATCATTTATCCCACTTCCCTGCATTTCTGTTTACTTTACTTATTCTTTCCTAACTCTCTGCACTTGGCCCTTGAGAAAACACTGACCTTCTGATCTTAAATTGTTGATTATTCTACCACATGGGTGAGTTTAATTCCAGACGTGAAGGGTCAGGGTCAGAGGCTCAGAGGTCTTACCTGTTTCTTTCTGACCAGTAAGCATGGCCACTTTTATAATTTTGAGTTTGGATTCCCATTTTTCTCCTACTCTATCCGAGACCTTTTAATGTAATCCTTTTCTGAGTAGTTGCTAATTGTAGCTTGGCACCATGTAGTTCTTCTGGTCTCAGGGTTGTGAAAACTGATGTTTTTGTGGTACATCGGTTCCATGTGTCTTTTAATTTTTACCATTGTTCTCTCCTGAGGTGGCTGTTCACAAACATTTAAAACCTCAGTTGCAACTCACCCAAGTAGAATGTTGAATGTTGCCTTTGTGAATTATGGTATGCCAATAGACCGTGTTGCCCCTGAAACTAAGGTCATGATCCCCCATTCCCTTGATGAGTTTTATTATGTCTAAGAAGGGGTCATAATGTTCCTTCTGTATGCCCCATGTCTATTATCTTTTCATTCTCTTTCCCCACCAATTTTGTGAAGGCCCCTCGTGTATTTGGATTTTTGCATATTTATATGTACATGTGTGTTTACATGCATGTATACATGTAGGTATATAAATGAAGGATCCCTGATGGTGGTGTAGGTTAGGTGGCACACTGCTGACTGCAAGATCTGAGGTTCAAACCCAGTCATGGCTCTGTGGGAGAAAGATAAGACTGCTTGCTCCTGTAAAGAGGTACAGTCTCAGAGACCCCACACAGAGCTGCTATGAGTGGGAATCAATTAGCTAGCAGTGGATTACACACATAACTATAGGTATATAAATGTGTGTGTATACAAAAATAAGTTTAAAGAGTATTGTGACCATATCATAGAAACCTTTATTAAACAAAAATATCAAAATGTAAAATATCAACATATCTTCCTGTAGGTCTATACACTTGTGAAGGCAGTATTTCCATCTCTTTATTTTTTAACCCTAAGAATTCTGCATTCTTTTATTTGCTCCACATCAAAGCAGCAGTTTTGGTATTCTTGAGGGACACAAATTGCCTTATTTTTAAATGTTCTTTGAGTTTTGAGAACAAAAACAAGATGGAAGGAGCGGAACTGGGGCTATAGAACAGATGGGGTAAGGCTTCCTAATGAAATTCTCATAGGACAGCACTTGCTATCCTTGACGACTGCGCAGGGGCAGAAAAAACCCTCAGCACAAATTGGTTGATGAGTTTCCTACAAGGAGAGTTTTCAATTAAAACATTTTTTCTTTGAATCTTCCAAATATGCTCCCATGATCTCCCCGAATCCTTCAAGATCATCCCTTTAGAACCCCAATAAACTGTCACCCTAACCTTCTGAGCTGACTTCTCGGCCTTAAATTCCACTGGTCCACGGGATCCCCTGAGTAGTCTCTGTTTAGATTGGACTTCTGTTTAGAAGGCACTTTCATGAGACTAAGGTAAGTAGGGAGCAGAGAATGTGCCAGTGGCCATCCACTGAGCAGACGGACAATTTGTTTGGAGCAAGTCCATGCGTGTATGAACTGGGACCCACGTAGCAATATTTGTTGACTTACCCTCATATGTGCACATGGCTCCTATCCAAGCTCTTAGAACCCCATGATAACTCATTGCCCCCGCCCCCAATAGTCATTATACACCGAAATAACTGGAAGTGACAGATAGCAATGCTTTCTAGTATTATAACCATAATGTATTAGTACCAAAAGGATGTTGACTTGTTAGAGCTGAACTCTTCAGGCTTTGGACTCCCTGAAGGTCAAAAGTTCTTAAAAATCAGAAGGGTACAGAATCTACCTCTTTGGAAGCAGGGTACACTGGAGAGAAAACATTTTAAAGTGCCTTTGTGAACTGTTTCTCTTGGGTGCTCTCTCTAAGTGGGTGCCGTGGACATTGGGGTTGATTTTATGGGGGAATCTTTCCTTACCAGAGCAAAGGACGTTCACATGCTTTGAGAGCGGAGGCTGCTGTATGGTAGCACTTAGAACAGTCATGAGAAGGTGCTCAGGATGCATTTGTTGATTAAGTGATTGAGAAGTCAGTTCTAATATGCAGCTCAACTCCTTTCTCTATTAATAAAAGAAAATGTAATCCTGGCACACAAACTTTAATCTGGAGATGGAGTTTTAGAAATCCACTCTATTGAATAAATGGGCCATTAGAGCCCATCGTTACTCAAGGTAAGAAGGTACATTAGGGATGGAGGTGGGAACCTAGGGCGGAGGGGAAGATTTACTTAACAATTTCAAGATGTTGATAGAGAAGAAATTTTAGCTTCGTCATTTTTATTTGCCTAACATTCCTACTGGCAATTTGAAAAATAATTATACTGAGAAATTGTCAAGAATTGTGAAGGGTCTTGGATTTACCCCACTTGAAAGCTCACCAATTAGCTTGAACAGCTCTGTAGATGCTGGCAAAAGACAGGCGAGGTTCCAGGGTCAGGGACAAAGGCTATCATTTCAGCAAGAGTAGGAACCAGAGCACTGTAACTTTCTTGTGATGGTTTTCCCAAGCCCCCAGTCCCACCGGGTAATCTGAGGAAGGGCAGGTCATGGGGTCACATTCAGTGGGTTCTTGAAAAAAGAGCAACTCTGAACTTCAGAGTCCAGCTCTTTTTCCACGGGCAGAAGTAAGCAGGTCGACCCCTGCCTCCGCCGTGGGAGATACTATCGTCTGAGGCCATTTTCTCTACAAACATCCTTGAAAAGACAAGTCAGAACAATGGCACTCTGCCGCTCCTCACAAGATGCACAGGCATGTGCGTTCCATGGGGAGCAGTCTCTTGGAAGAATGTGGTTTCAATGTCCAAGTCAGCCTCGTTGCCTCTTTTCCGTTGCTACTTTTAGGCCCCCATCTCCGTTGGAATGTAGTCATTCTCACTGCATCCAGCTCTGCTCTGAAATACCCTGGGAATATTTGCTTTCCTTGAGTCTGCACCCTTGGGGATGCTCAGGCATCCTTGCAATCGAGAACAATGACAGCCCGATGAAAATTTTGGCAGGGGCAAGTGACACCATTAATTCTGGGGCCAAGAGGGAAACCCTTGTTGATCTAAGCATGAGTAAGAGAGCACAAAATAGGAGGAGAGGTAAGTTTTAAAAATGGGGCATAGGAGACAAGCTACTATATACATACATTCCTAGGATGAGGTCCAGGTATTATGGCAGGGGCCAAACCCAATCCAGGGATACATATGGGAGCCAACTAAATAGGAGGGAGAAAGAGGAAAAAAGACATGGGTGGGGGGTGAGCAGGGCAATGACCCACCCAAGAGGAGGGTATTGTTTGTATCTCCACAGGAGAGGAAGAGAGAGACCAGACTTCAACCTGGTTGCCAACACATGAATGCAACATCCTGGCATGTACCAGGGAACCTATAGAGTGGTCTGCGGGGCCAGCCTCAATCCCAACTATGTGGAAAACCCCACCCCCACCCAGAAGAATGCACTTCAGAGGACAGCACTGAAGCTACAGTTTGGGGAGAGGGGAGCATCTGATTAGAACACAAAGGAGAAGCAAAGAGGGATGGAGAGGGAGGGGAACACATCCTGGCCCACCAAGCCCTGAGGACAGTATTCCTGCTCAGAGCAGACAGTGCAGAGAGAGAACCATAGGGCCGGCCCCACCACAAGACATGATGTCTGTCACCGAACCAGTGGGGACAATACTGGAGACACAGTGTGGGAATTGTGCCCAATCTGACCCCATCACAGTAGGGAAAAACACCAAGGGTGAGCAACAGAGCAGCAAGGGAGGCAAAGCAATGAAATCCCTGGGGAATACCAAAAATAGACTTTGGAGACAGAGTGTGGCACCCCATTAGACTTGACTGCAAAATACTTGCAAAGGCTAACACACCTTGACCTATTTATAGGCTTTTCCTTTTTTGTCATTGGCTTTCTTTTTGTTATTTAATTTTGTTTTTTGTTGTTGATATTGTTTTGTTGGTTTTGTCTTTTATTTTGTTGTTTTGTTTGGCATTGCCTGGTTTTTGCATTTATTAATGTCTCTGCATGTCTATCTAGGTAAGATAGGTCAGATAAACAATTTGGAGATGAAAACAACGGAACCTACAGTTCTTTCGGGAATATGGGAGAAGGGGAGGTGGGAGAAAGGAAGGGAGGGGGGCAACCAACCTAGGCACAAGGGAACAACAAGTGAAGTAAAATCAATGGAAATAAGGGTGTAGGATGCCTAGTGGGGCTTGATCAAGGGCAATGTAACAGTGAGGAATTACTAAACCTGAATGAAGGCCCAACATGATGGTAGGAAAAGAAGAAAGTAAAAGGAATAGAGGAAAGAACCAGGAGACAAAGGACATTTATGGAGGTCTAAATACAAGCATTGCATATGATTATATGTTTATATATAATGAAAGGGAAATAGCTCTATGTACTTATATCTATATATTAAGTATTAAGGGAGCAGGTGGACATTGGGCCTCCACTCAAGTACTCCCTCAACACAAGAACACTTTGTTCTAATAATCTGGCATTCTGTGATGCTCACCTCCCCGACACAATCGCTGAAGACAAATGGGTGCATAAGCAAATGTTGTGAAGAAAGCTGAGGGCGCCCGGCTATCAAAAGATATAGCATCTGGGGTCTTAAAGGCTTGAAGATAAACGAGCAGCCATCTAGCTGAGAAGCAACAAATCCCACATTGAAGAAGCACACCAGCCTGTGTGATCACGAGGTGTCAATTGGATCAGGCATCTAAGACCCAGAACAAAATCACACCAATGTGAATGGGGGTGCAGGGGCGAGGAGTGGAGACCCAATGCCCATCTGTGGACAATTGGACATCCCTTCACAGAAGGATCCCAAGGAAGAGATGAGCCAGTCAGAGTCTAGTATAGCACTGATGAAACACACAACTTTCCTCTAGTTCTTTAATGTTCCCCCCTACCCCACTAGCATGACCTCAATTCTGCCTTAAAATTGGATTAGACCAGAACATGCACACTGCTACAGATAAGAGCCCGAAACATGGGGAATCCAGGATAGATAACTCTCTTAGAACCAACAACCAGAGGATTAGGGGAGGGTGGGGGAAGAAAGGAAATCAATCACAAGGATCAATATAACTCCCTCCCAGGGGGTATGAACAGCAGAAAAGTGGGTGAAGGGTGACAGAGGGTGATGTAAGATTTGAAAATAATAATCTATGATTTATCAAGGGTGCACGAGGGAGGGAGGAAAGGGGAGGGAGGGAGATAAATGAGGAGCTTATACCAAGGGCTCAAGTAGAAAGAAAATGCTTTGAAAATGATGGTGGCAACATATGTACAAATGTGCTGGACACATGGATGACTGTATGGATTGTGATAAAAGATGTAAAAGCCCCCAATAACAGTATTTAATAAATAAAAAATAATAGGAGGAAAACAAATTGCAACAAAAACCCACATTCCATTATGAGAGGACATGAGTACCAAGATCCATGAGAGGAAGACCCCAGTGTGCAGCCCCCGCAAGAAAAAGGCTTAATTCTTTTGGGGAGTGAGAAGTATAAGAGATAAAATTATTTGATCATTGTTGATGGCTGCTTATGAAAAGAAGTTTGGGGAGTAGAAAAGAAAAGGGGAAACAACCGAAAAATCTATCGCACTGTTCAAATCCCACTGCATTCATTAAAAACATTTTCTGGAATATTTTCATCCTCCATTTCCAATAGAATCAGGGACACTGCGTAGCATCTATTTATGAAGAGTAAAGCAGTGAGTCATAGCACACTGGTAAGGCTAAGGCCCAAGAGGAAACTGTGTGGGTAGCAAAGAATTGAAGCTTTCATATATTGAACTAGCTGTGGAAGATAAAACACCCTTAAGGGGAAAAAAAAGATCCTCTACCTAGTACAGTGAACCATTTAAGGGGAACTTGAAGAAAATGCATTATGTAAGTAACAAGTACTTGTTGGGCGGCTACAACTCAGAGAGAAGCCTAAATGAATCCATTGTTTTCTCTGTGCCAACTCCACCTGTATTCGCAGACTTTCACTGGGAGTCATGCCTGTCTGCATAAGGCACATCTTGATTGAAGGTGTTGTTCTTTTTGGCATCCTATGAAGGCTTTGCGAGATCTCTTCTACAGTGGAGGAAACATTGGCACAGAAGTCCACAGCTTTTCCACTGATGGGTCAAGAACAAGAAGCAAGTGATAGGACTCCAGGCCCAGATTCCTCTCCAGATGGTCCGAGTGTTTCAGAAACAGATCACATAGGACTTCAAGAAGGAAAACATGTCCATCTTTCTCTTTCCCTTCTTGCCATTGACCTTCCTCTATAAGCCATGAGAGACTACATGGGAGAGCTCTTTTCACATTGGTCTCAGGAGATGCCCAGCACCGCCCTGCAAGGAACAACTCCCTCCTCATGAAGCCCGAGAATACAACAGTAAATGAGAAGGGTGTGCTCCTCAAATTTGCAGAGATACGCAGGCCATCTGTGGGATCTTTCATAGAGAAGAAGCCCTGCTTGAAAAAGTCAGGGAAAGAGTTTTGATTGAAAAAGTGGCCCTCGTGATCAGTATTCTCTGAGGCTATAAAAAAGTAGTTGTTTCCTCATGAAACACTGTGGGATTTTCAAGAACATTCAAGTGATTCAGTCCAACATATTGGGAATGTGTTGTGTCGGATGTCCACTTTTCCTATGGAATAGGTTCATGGACATGCACAAGTTCTGGTATCTGTGAGGAGTATGAAATAATGGGTATAAAGAGTCAACTAACTCTCTGATGAATGCAAATACTTATACCTACTTCTCATCCACTATCTTCTTTGACATTTTGCATTTACAACAGTAGTAAAAATTCTATTATCCGACTTGCACATTAATGGGGTAAATCCAGCAGTAACTAATGCCCACGAACTAGGCAAGAGTAATGCTGACTATGATGTGTCATGTGTCAACTTGACTGGGCCATGAACTTTATAGGTAAGTACTTATAAATAGTGGATGTCTCAGAGAAGAAATATATCAAAGCCATAAAATTTGTCATTTGAAGTAGGTCTTGAAAAGCGATGAGCACAAATAGGTGTTGAATAACACTTTGTGTTAACTTGAAAAGGAGTCCTGGTAGTTAAGCACTTGGCCGCTAATTCAAAGGTTAACCGTTTGAAACCCCTGGTCCTCTACAGGACAAAAATCTGGCACTCCCCGTCTATACAGAAGTTAGCCCTGGAAACCACGTGGGGCAGCTCCACTCTCTCCTGTAGGGTCACTATGAGATGGAATCAACTTGGACTGCAATGGGTGTGATTTTTTGGTTTGGGTTAACTGGAAGATGAGATTGATGATGACAATGGTAATAACCTATCTCATGGTTCAACCCAAAGCAAAAGAAGTGGCAAATTTCTTCCTAAAAACCTTTACACAAAAAAACCTTTACACACAAAAAAGAGCTTCCAATGCCTTTAAAATGATGGAGAACAAAATTAAAGGCAAGCAATGCCTAGTCTCATCCTTCTAAATGAATATACACAGTATTTCCACGTAAACATTTTGTCTTTGTGTGAAACCCAGTCTGCCCTAAAAGAAACGTTCTATTTTCCCTCACAAAAGCAGCCCTCCTGATTAGAGTCTCTGTGATAGATTTACACTCACAGCTTCCTAAACTCAGCCCCCTCAGTCATTTAGCACTGCTGCCTTTTCCATATGCTCCTACCCAATCAGCAGTCAGGTTCGGTTGTTTCTGCCTCCAGAATAATTTTCATATCTTTCCCCTTCTGTTTCCATGGAGACTGTGGAATCTTCCCTTTTGCTTCATGCCTGGACAGCCACAGTATCGGGAAGCTCCAGTCTACATATAGCTGCTGATGGAAGCCTTTTTTATTTGTTTTATTTATTTATTTGTTGTCATGTTACACATCTATCTAGAAACCTTCAGGGCCTCTTCATTGTTCTTCCTTCAAGCCCACATTCTTTAAGCAACACGTGTCTTTCCATAATCCAGCTAGACCAATGGGATCCCTGCTGGTTGATGTGATGGCTTTGTGTAAAATTCAGATAGCTACTGCTGTGAACATAGGAAGCTTGGTCAGATACAGAGCTTAAAGAGAAAACCAAACCTTCCTGTGAAGACGAAGGATGTTCACTTGTTTCACCAGGGTACATGGCACCCTCCATTCTCCCCTTTTGTCCAAGATTCTTGAGCAGGACAAAACATTCCCAGTCATAGGTGCGGTTCTACAACATACCCATTCAACCGCTGTTTCTACTCCTAAACTCAGTCCTGCTGTGTGGTATTTATACAATCTGGTGTCAATTTGAGACTATTAAAAGTGAAAAAAAAAGTGAAGGGGTGAAGTTTAGCCTCTCAATCAGGTTTAGCTTGATGACCCCATCTGGGGGTGCTATGGAGATAAATAGCTCACTGGAGAGCAGACACACTCTCTGCTACACATTCCTGTTGACAAGACACATGGAGACACACTTTTGGAGCCAGAGCCTTGGAGTTGGAAGAGCCACGTGGCGACCCCTTGCTGATATACTTCCACTGCCACTAGATCCACAAGACTTTCCACCCATAGACCTGTGATCTTCCTGCATTCGGCATCATTGCATGTGTTGTGTGAGTCTGAAGAGGAACTTATGAGCTAGTATTGGACATATGAGCTAATAACGAACTTAAGGATTTGATCTGAACTGGGTGGGGATGTTTCTTAATATACAATTGTTCTTTTATATAAGGCTCTTTCTTGTACACACAAGTGTCTATGAATTTGTTTTTCTAGTCAACCCAGACTAACATATCCTCTCATGCAAAATACCTTCTCTGAGCAGGCTATACTTAAACTTAACTCTACACTTTGACCTGTCTGAAATAAACTCCCACTTTCTTATCTCTGGATAATGTCTACCTGCTCTTCAAAATTCACCTTAAATGTTACTTTTCTAGGCAACTTCTGCTAATGCCATACTCTGAATAAAATAATTTCAGTCTCTTAACCTATACATGCATCAATCGTAGTGGTCAGAGCTGATAAATGACAGCTTAGGTGGGCCACAACATGCCCTTGTGATTTGTTTGTAATTGCTTCCATCTTGCTCAGGAGTTCGCATTTTGGCAATTTTGGAAATGTAAAGTTGACAATTTCAAGGTGACAATCTCATTTGGATAAATATTCACTCATTCCAAGTTCACAAACACTTCTCTCAAGGGTCAGCCTTTTCCTTATTCTTCCGTGGATGGCGTTTGGGAGCTGAGAAAGGCTTGTGTGAAAGGAATGGAGCTGAGGGAGGGGCAAAAAGGGCCACTTTGTACATGTTGTCCTCCTTTGCTTTGGTTGAGTGCATTTTCCAGTCTTTGGGAATTAACCTCTGCCCACACCACAGCTCGTGTGGACTGTCTGCTGTTGCAACTCAGGTCTGGTCTTCCAGCATGCAGAATGGACCCTTTGGCTTTCTGAGACTTTCGATCTTGATAGGAGCAGATGGCCTCATCTCTCTCCATGGAGCAGCTAATGGCTTCCAATCTCAGACCTGTGCTTAGCTCAGTCTGTAGCCCACCAACACCTGTACAACATCAGGGAAATGGTAAAATTCTGTTCTTTTTAATAACATTATATTTCCTTATAGTATGGATGTAGCAATGTTGCTCCATAAGACAAGAAGTCTTATGCACTGTCCAAAGCACTTGGCTTCATTAAAATCACATTTGCTTGAAGATGCATTACAAAACTTTGATTGCAGAAGCTCATTTTTAGATTGGCTGATGGACAAGAGAACTAGGGTGTTTTTGCCTAGAATGTTCTGGGAATAAGAATGGCCCTTGTTTCATTAAATCTATACTGATTCCAACTGGCCTGTTCAGCATTAGCAATTGACACACAGAATCAGAGTGTATTAGCTTGTGTTTCCAAGGGTACGACTAAAAATAGGTTATTTTCACTGCACAATAAAAAAAGATAAATTCATAAGCACTGGGTAAAAGAAAAGCAATGTTTAAGATCACCTCCCATACTTCACTGGTCCAATTGGAGAAGACAAGGGAGGATTTCCTCAGCCTCTATCCCCCACTACCTCAGCCCCCAATACAGTATTACAGCTTCCCAGGCCAGGAGCAGCACATGTACAGTAGAGCACCATTCTCAAAATACCTAGGTCCCTAAATAACTGGCCTTTTCCTTAACAGGTGAGGTGAGGATTTGTAATATGGTCAGATGCATGTTTTGCTGCTTTTGGCTAGGCTGGAGAATACCCCACAGTGCTTTTACTTCCATAGATGTGACAGTGAGTAGTTTGGGTCTTATGGAGAATGAGCAGACTGTCTCTGATCAGTTGTAATAATGGTATATTGTATGTGCCCTCAAATAAACTCTGACTCATAATAACCCTACATGACAGGATAGAACTGCCCCATAGTGTTTCTGAGGCTGTAATCTTTTTTTTTCTTCTAGTGTTTTGTTCTATTGAGCATGAGGCCCCTATGGGTTGGAACTGTGCATAAGGTCGTTCTATTTTGCATAAACACCCAACAGCAATATCAAAGAACATGGTTTTCTTTTCTTTTTTAAAAGCATGTTATTGGGGGCTTGTACAATGCTTATCACAATCCATCCATCCATGAACCAAGCACATTTGTACATTTATTGCCATCATAATTTTCAAAACATTTTCTTTCTACTTGAGCCCTTGGTATCAGCTTCTCATTTTCCCCTCTCTTTCCCCGCCCTCCCTCCCTCATGAACCCTTGATAGTTTATAAATTATTATTATTTTTTCATGTCTTACACTGAGGAGACTAGCCAGTCAGGGTGCAGTATAGCACCAATGAAACATACAACTTTCCTTGAATCCTTTAATGCTTCCTGCCCCCCACTGTTATGACCCCAATTCTACCTTACAAATATACCGGTAGACCAGAGCATTATGTTCATGGGTACAGATAAGAGTTGGAAACACAGGGAATCCAGGACAGATTAACCCCTCAGGACCAATATTGAGAGTAGCCATACCAGGAGGGTAAAGGAAGGTGGAAGGAGATAGGGAGAACCGATCACAATATCTATCTATAACCCCCTCCCAGGGGGATGGACAACAGAAAAGTGGGTGACGGGAGACATTGGTCAGTGTGAGCCTAGGCTGTCATCTTGACAGGAGCAGATCACCAGGTCTTTTCTCCCACGGAGTTGCTGGCAGGTTTGAACTCTCAGACTTTCAGTTAACAGCCAAGCCAACTACTTAACCGTTGTATCAGGTAGCAAATATGCAATGAGGGCTTAAAAGAAAACATCTCTCAAAGAAAACCCACTAATACCCCCCCATATGTGTGTGTGTGTGTGTGTGTGTATATATATATATATATATATATATAGTTTCTTAAGCTAAATGGTTTTCAATTTTTATGTAAAAACTTAAAGATTTTTAAATAAAATCATACAAGGCAGCTCAGTAAGGGAAAACGATACTATGAAGCTACAACAGCTGAAATTGTGAAAGAGGGTTGAGAGTCTCAAGTATCCAGAGTGGCCTCGGCTCCTTTCCCCGTCTCCACTCACTGTCACCTCCATCAACACGGCCAAGGGACCCACAGGAACTAGGAAGCGCAGTTCTTTGACAGATTGATCGCGCTACTTCTATGCACCAGGAGCTTGGTATATTCTGCTACAAAACATGTAGATGCCAGATGTATTTGAAAGGAAATAGGATCTCTATGAAATGTGATCTGAAATTTGCTTCATGGCGTTTTCCTCTGAATGAACACATGCAAGTTTTCGAAACAACTGAGAGAATGTTTATCTACTTATCTACATAAATTCTGTTGGAACAAAAACATTGATTTAATTTTTCATTATTTCTTACAGATATGGTAATCAAATTGTTACAGCTAGAATTTTGGTTTAGTGCACTTTAACCAGATGAAAGGATATCTCAGACTCTAGACCAGCCGTCCTCAAACTACAGCCCGCCGAGGACATTTATCCGGCCTGCTGGGTGGTTTTGTCCCGCTTTGATTTTTGACTTCAAAATAAGATATGTGCAGTGTGCATAGGAATTTGTTCATAGTTTTTTTTAAACTGTAGTCCAGTCCTCCAAAGGGTCTGGGGGACAGTGAACTGTCCCCCTGTTTTAAAAGTTTGAGGACCCCTGCTCTAGACTGTAGATACAGTTCACTCTAGGTGACTGGGGGTTTGATCTAGTGATGTCAAAAAGATTTGGCTTTGAATCTTGATTATTTATCTGTGGATTTGGTGCAAGTTCTTTGACTTCCCCATATGTCAGTTTACTCATCTAAAACGTAGGGATAATTATAATTGTTTTTTAAAATCTCATGAGGCTATTCTAAGGATAAATGTAGTCACAAAGGCGAAAGTGGCATCACACCCAGCACATGATAAATATTAGCTTTTCCTGGATGACTATTACTACCATGCTGATCAAAGGAACATTTTTGTGTTGGTATAATTTTTCACATATCTTCAGCTCTAAATGCGTAATGAATTAAGGGTAATTGATTCATATATGCAAACATTGGAGTATGAGGGGGCTTCAAAAAGCTTGTGGAAATATTTGATCATCTTTTAATTCCACTTTTCAGGAACATTCTGAACCCCTCCCCCATATGTTTATTGTACTGATATGTACCACCCACTATGTTAGATATGAGGCATAAAAGCTTGGTAAGCCCACCCCCTATCCTTCAGCAGTATACGTTCGATGGTAGAGACAGAAAATAGACCAAGACCACCACTGGCAGAGGCTGCGAAAAAGGAAGTGTTCTTAATGTTTACAGGCCGCAGTGCTCAAAGAGAAAAGGAAGCCAGCTAAATGCAATATGGCATCAGGAGCCCGGGTGTCGCCGTGGCGAAGAGCTCAACTGCTTAGCCCAGCGGCTGCTTAGGGCAGCTTTAGAACCAGTCTCTCAAAGGGGAGTCAGTTGGGCTGCAATGTGCAGAACGAGCAGGGGAATAGTAGACAACAGGAACAGCATCTTCAAAGAAGTGGAAATAGGAAACAGATCGGCATATTATTGCATGTGGAGTAATTTAGTATGCCCCGGTGCGTAGAGGAGGGATGAGTTCAAGGGTTCGGCAAATGCCAGCTATTATAGAGGGACGCAGGGTATGAAAAATAATTTGAGCCTTGTCGTGAAAAATGAAGGGCTATCATTAAAGTTTAGTCACAGGGAAGGGATATTATCAGATTTGAATGTTAGAAAAACCACTTCGGAGAAGAATAAATTTTAGTGGGGACACACTGAAGATAAGGTGACCCCTTAGGAAGATACTGCTGCAATTGTGTATGCCGTGATGAAGGCTCAGAAGAAATAGTGTGGACACAGAGAAGGGGGAGGCAGAGATATTTCGGAGGGAGATGCTAGCACTATCAGGTGAGTGATTGGATGGTGACAGGGATGGTGAAAGAGGCAGAGGGGGTTAGCCACTTAATTCTGGTCTGGGTGACTGAGTTAGGAATCAGGATGACAATTGCAAGTTATAGTTAGGGTTTTGAAAAACGATTTGGGGCATAATACATTTACAGGCCTTTGGGTTTTGTTAAGTTGAGGTGTTCTGTAGGGAGTTGGCTGTGCAGTTCTACAATTTGGTAAAGAGGTACAAGCCAGAGACATGTTTGCAGTCAATAATATGCACATAGGTGAAAGTTGAAGCTGTGGCTGTGGATTAAGTTCTTCAAGGAGAATGCATGGACTAGGGAAGCAAGGAAAAATAGCAGTGTCTTGGAGGACAGCATATTCAAAGGTTAACTAGAGACCATCCCCTATGCAGAAGAGATTGGCAAAGAGCAGACAGAGAGGGGAGAGGGGAAACCAGAAGAGAGGCATATTATGCAATCCAAAGGAGAAGCATATTTCATAAAGGATAAAGTAGTCACCCAGGTCAAATAAGATAAAACTTTGAAAGTTCATTGGAATTTGAAACTAAAGTTGTTCGTGATGCTTGTGGGGCAGTAGCGTCCATTGAAAAACTGAAGTAGACATCAAATATTAAATAGCATGGCTGTAGGGAAAAAAAGAGAGAGAGAGAGATGTGTGCTAATTGATGGAAAGGAAACTGAAGTTAAGGAAAGGAATTTTTTTTTTAACATTTTATTAGGGGCTCATACAACTGTTATC
>NW_022111321.1:5279385-5306985 GCF_000313985.2 Echinops telfairi | reverse complement strand
ATCCCTCCGCCTTTCAATTAGCCCCACATGTGATTATCGGCCAGGCTGGCACAATTAACTAACTCAATGGGTAAGGCTTTAAATATTCTACAACTTCTTCGTTGGCAACCTGCAGAAAGCAAGATGACGCAGGGTGTGGGAGCCCAAGTAGGCGCCCGGAAAATGGAAACAAGAGTGCCGGGAAGGGAAGACGAATCGCTGAAGCGTGATGAGAAGGGTCCAGAGACAGGACACGGGCCAGAAGCTGTCTTTGTTACGACCCCAGCAGAAGTCGCCTAGATGGTTTCAGACTGCAAGTTATGACCTGATTTAAAGAGATTTATAATTTCATTCTGTTGGGCTTAGGTAAATATTAATTCTGTTTGCATTTCAAGAACACGTTGATGACAAAGGAAAGGCCCCAGTGAGAGAGAAACCAGACTGAAGCGAGATATTTCTGAGAACTGAATCCCTGAGCCATCCATTACACATGGGGAATGGGAATGGCTACCTGGGAAACCTGGGGAGGCCCTCTGCAAGGGGTATAGCCCTCTCTTCTGACCTCTTGTACACGCAGCTACCACCTTGACAACTCTGTTTGATGACCACAAGGGGTCTCAAGGTTGACAGTCCCTCTCTAGCCCTGTCTATTGCCTCTCCGAATCTGCCCCTCCTTGAGAAAATGCCAAGGCATTTGTTTAGGCAAATGGAAGTACAGTACTCTCATTCTCTTGTGCAATCTATACACCTATCCTTTCGGTTCTATCGATCCTGAGAACCATTCCCTTCCTTCCATCTTCATTGGACTGCCCAGTCCAAGACATTAGTATTTCACATGGGAACTACTGCAATAGCCCTTAACGTGCTTTTTCTGTCTCATTTCTTTTTGACAACACCATCCTCAAAATCCCTCAATGGCTCTTCACGGTGCTCAGGATAAAGTCTAAACTCCCTGCTGCCAGCTCTCTACCAGCTCGCTCACCTCATCTACTGTTTTTGTTCCCCCTTAATACATTCCCCCCGGCACCTCCTGCCTTTCTTTTCCTCAAATGCCTGTCTTGTTTTCATCTTAAAGTTTTCTAGCTGGTTGGAATGCTCTTCCTGCAGATCAAGTTACTTCTGTCTCTGTATTGTTATTCTGCTCTGAGCTCAAATGCTACCTCCTAGGAAGAGCTCCTTTTGACCACTCAATCTCAAAGTTTTTCCTGCCCTGGTTACTCTCTGAGAGACCACTCTCCCTTATATTCCATGATAGAGAATTTTTGCTATCTGCCATGATGATTTTTATTTATATGTATATTATCTGACTCAGCCTATTTTAGACTCAACAGAGAAAAGGCCTGGTCACCCTTACTGTTATATTCTCAGGGTATAGAATAGTGTCTGACACAAAGTAGTGTCCAATAAATATGTATTGACTGAACAGATGAATCACTTCCAAGCATGTTGGTTGGAAATTGCCAGTGAATGAAACAGATGGCAAGCAGGGTGCCCTGTTCTCAGATTGGATTTATGCTCTAGAGAAAAGATGAAGCAAGATCACATTATTCAACAAATTAGCAATAACAGTTCTGGATTCTTCCGGTTACAGGACAAATGTGTTTGAAGGTGAAAACAATGCGGTGTTGATCTCCCTTCCTGGCTTTGCACAGAACCAGGAAGATGAAATCAGTCATTTCAAAATGAGTCACTGGAAACAGTGGTTTTCAAAGAAAACACCTTGAAGTGTAAAGCAGCTGACACAGAGGGAGGAAGAAAAACATGCAAACATCGCAGGCTTTGTCAGCTCTGCAGCCATGAGCCCATCAGGTGAAGCAGGGGCTGCGGCCCCCTCTGGGAATAAGCTAAGCCTGGGTGTTCATGGATGGTTGTTTCCCTGATGCTGATGACTAACTTTTAATGATCATAACTGATTTTTTAAGTGGAAAAATTATAGAAACTTTTCCTCCATCGAGGGAGGCCATGGAAATATCCTAGGCTCTCGAGCAGGGTAAACCTGGGTTGCATCCAAATTCTGCAGCTAAAAATTTCTGTGACGTTGTGCAATGAACCACCCAGACTGTAATTTCTTTATCTGAGAACGGACTGATGCTAGTTCATGGATTTATGCTGTGGGTGAAATGAAACGGTGATTGTGAAAATGACTTAATACAAGACAAGAATTTCATCTATTATAATTATTATGAATACTACTCATCAAGCATATTCTTACAGGCTATAAAGCTGTATATCCCTTCTTAATACCTCATCATTATTATGAGCAGGCAATTTCCGAGATGTCTTGGTCAAATAGCTAGAGCTGCCTGTGTTGTGACAGATGGGACCAAAGGGGTGGCAAAACCAGTAGCAGCATTGACGTGCTTTCCTGAAAATATCTCTTTCAGGTGATTTCTATGCGTTTGCCTATTTCTTATGAAAGCCAGGCAAATGTGGTGAAACCGTGATCTCCAGGGCAACATGGCCACTCTCCTGCAAAATGAAAGCATCAATTAAAGGCTGCTTTGCCACAAGTGAATTTCTGGTCCTCTAGAAAGCCTCTTCTTTCCTCTACGGTACTGGGCTCTTTGATGGGCTGTAAGGCTAAGCTTTCCAAGGTTCTCCCATGAACTTCATGGACCTATGAGAGTCCCAAGGCCTGGGATAAAGTGCACTTGGGAATTTGAGATGTGCAGAGCATAATGACATCTTCGAGACTCTGAAATGTCCTACAGCAAGAAAAACATAAAACCGGTGTATCTGGAACTATTAAACCATAATTTTTTGGAAGTATGACATCTACTAACAGGAAAATTGGTTGCTATAGAGCATATTTTAAGTTACAGTGCTATAGGAAAATGCTACCTTTCTCAATAAGCTCAAGACCTTCAAAGATAACCTTGGAAGGAGAAGCTCCTGGGGTTTGGGGTAGTGGGGGCGTTGGGAGGACGAGACCTCATCTCCCCTTAAGATGGCACACCTTCCAAGAAAGTAGTTCCCTAGGAAACACTATGAGAATGTGGGGTCACTTTTACCTTCGACTGTGATACTACCTGGGTCTTTTAAAGGAACAAGATGTCATTATTTTATTATTGACTCTCACTCAAAAGTCAAACTCCCTATGATCTTCTTTTTTTTTTTTTACTTATACTGACAGATAGGTTGCATTGTTTCTAAATTTCACTTAAAGCTAGTAAAGGAGAAATTATAATATAGAAGGGTAAGTCAGAATGCATTGCAACTAGGGTTCCAGTTCAAACATGCGTGATCCCCCCCGCCCCCAAATAAAACATGTTTTAATGTCGCTGTGATCAGTGGATGCCGGCAAACACATTTTCTCAGTGATATACTTGTCTCAGTTTTATTAGCACGCTTGGTCACAACTGTGATGGCTGAAGGGATCTGCTGGGCCACTTAAATTCAAGGCGAACTCAGCTCAGGAGATTACTGTGAGTTTTGTTTTTTGGAACTCCAGCGGTTGTGTCGGGAAGGTGAGCATCATAGAATGCCAATTTACTAGAAGAAAGTATTCTTGCCTTGAGGGAGTACTTGAGTGGAGGCCCAATGTCCTTCTGCTACCTTAATACTAAACCTATAAATGTAGGTTCATAGATCTATTTCCCCATCCTCATATAAATATATTTGCATATGTACATGTCTTTATCTAGACCTCTATAAATGCCCTTTGCCTCCCAGCTCTTTCCTCTATTTCCCTTGATTCTCCTCCTGTCCCACTATCATGCTCAGTCCCCACCAGGATTTCAGCCCTTCCTCTTTGTTATGTTCCCCTTGATCATGCCCTACCAGGTCTCCCAAACCCACCTCCCCACCAATTTGGATCGCTTGTTGTTCCCTTGTCCCTGGGTTTGTTAACACCTCTTTTTTTGGAACTCCAAAGGGGTCATCTTGATAGATTTTTTGGAAGGACCAAGGACACAGGACAATCATGGGGACTTAAGTTTTGAGAAAATTCAAAACTACATTGGAGAGGAAAAGGTTGGGAGTGGTGAGCGAAGGAATTTTATTTTCCCTCACAGCAAAGCACCTGCTCATTGACATGCAGGGGGGTTCCATGAGGACTGCATTGGGAAGCTGGACTCAATTCCCACTCAAGCCCTGATCTGGTCCCCTTCAGACTTCTCTTTGAAGCTCCCCAAACTCAAAGGGCATTTAAAAGAAACACAGTCGGAGTCCCTAAAGGATGTCAACACTCATTTTGATGTCAGGTAAGTCAAGAGCACAGAGTTCCCTCGGGAAGGGCTAGAGAGATGGAAAACCACCTCAGAGGCATATAGACTTAGCTGGAGGCTATGTTGAGAAACAGCAGCTTCACATTTTTGTGCTTTTGCGTAATAAAAATTTCTAGGGCTTTGTAGAAGCCTCTTAACTGTTTCAGAAAGAAATTGTTGGTGTGGGGGATTGAAACCACCGTTCGAATGGGGTTCTTGCTCACTATTGCCCCTATTTCACCCAGGGGTCAAGAGGCCTGTCTCCTTTCTGTTTCGTGCCTGTACAGGAAAACCAAAATAAAACCAACTCCCCTTGATTCCCCTTAAGCTGTCACAGGTTTGACTAAAAGAAAGTAGACAAAAACAAACTAAATTATTAAATTTTGCTAATTCCTAGGGGAGAAAGTTGAGGAAGTAAATATGGAGATTCGGAGAAAGGTCAACAATCTGCCCTATAAGACATGACCTTGTTGCCTGACCCTGCAAGTTCTGTCCCTCTCAGCGAATATCCCAAGAGCAAAGACATGAGTGACCGGAAGCTTGAACCGTAGAGGACTTGGCTTAGCAGCATGAGCTGATGATCAGTTTTCAATGCATCACCCAATAAATATTTTCTTAGAATTCTAGAGTCTTCAAAGCCCCCGTTGAGCAAAAATGACAGTACTTTACTTTTCCCTGCTCTTTGTTAGAATTGGGGTTAACTCCTTTAATTGAACATTACAATATGGTGGCTTAAACTGGAAGGTTTCATGATCTCATTCCGGGTTGGCATGAATTCGTCAGAGACCCAGGCTCTCCTTCCAATTTTCTCTTCTGATCCGCGGACATCGTGTGGAGTCCACACTGCCTGCTGAAGACGCAATCATTACGTCCACGCCAGCCAGCAGAAAGACGGAAGGACGAAATCATGCCTTATTCTCCTTAGAGCACTTTCCGCATCTACACACACTTCCACTTCCACCTCACTGGCCAGTATGTTTGCATCTCGGGCCTGTTTGCACCTCTTTGCAAAGGTGACCAGGAAATGGAATGCTTTGTCTAGGCCCCCACCCACAAGCCTGTGGACAACCAGTGAGTTCTATATTGGTGAATAAATAAATGAACAAACATTAACAACAAAAAGAAGTTTTTAAAAATTGAAGTCTCTCCGACCTCAACATCATGAGATTTCGGAACTTATCTCCTCCCCACATGCCCGGCTTTGAGCGTCATTTTATGGACTTCAGGTGTGATTGTGCTCTGCTGGCCTGATAACATTCTTATGACTGGGATGTTCAGCATACTTTAACGAGGTGTGAGGAGATGTTTTCTCATGTGAGTACAATTGCGCATTTTCTCTCATTCCTGCATCACTGACAATGAAAACATCTTCAAACTGTTCCTCTTGCACTTGCATGTGTTTCTTCTGAGGTGTAAATTTAATGATGTTTCTCTTCAACTATATTTAGCCTGCTGATGCCAACCTTATTTTGAAACATCCAAGTTAACCCTTATAAAAATGCACATGACTGGATCAGCTCTCATTACTCATAAAATAGACCTTTTTATTTTTAACTGAGCATTGAACCAGAAGTAGAGTAATTATGCTTTTATGTTGCCAAGAACTTAAATAATTTCTTCAATCTGAGGAAGGCACATCTTTGGATATTTCTCTGTACTCTGAATTTTTTTTCCAACTGACTTACCATCTCTACTACAGAAGAAACAAAGATATTTGTGGTGAAGATAGGAAATAGAAACGATAGTGATAAAATATTTGAAGTTCTTAGGCATTGTACAATACAATGCAAGACAGATGAAAGTCGGGTGAGCTAACAGGTGGAGGTAATTTGGAGACTTCTGCAATATGTATCGAGAGAAGAAGGTGCTCGCAGATACCTGGTTTGAGGTTTATTCACTGTTACCTTCAAGCAGCATTGATTGGGTTTCCTAGAACATCAGAGTGACCTGATAGGACTGAGTCGAACTGTCTCTGAGTTTCCTAGCAGACTCGAACTTCAGAGTCGATTTGTAGTTAGTAGAAAAGGGTTCTCGGAGAGAAAAAGAATGGACAGAGGAGGGAGGTTGACCTGGGAAGACACGCCTTCAACGCTTGCAGGATTTGGAAAGTGGGAGGAGGACCTCTGTGAGCGTGAATGGAGCCGCCTGCAGTCAGCCTGAGCGTCATAGGAAATTTCCAGAGAGAAGATGAAACAGCCCCATGTGGATTGAAGCTTATGCCAATGTCAAGAATTCCACAAACAGTACAATACAGGGAAATGAAGCCTGTGTTTGGCACAGTAAAACCCCTACATTCATGAATTCATCCTTCCTTAGGAAATAAACAGTTGGAAATCAAATGAGGTGAGCGGAAAGTTACCAAGAGCAAAGCATGATTTCTATAGGGTTCCTCATTGTGCACATGCATATAGTTAAACCCTAGGGGTACTAAGACTTGGAAATACTTCGCCCCTTCATTGATGGGAGACACAGAACAGGACTGTCAAACAGTTCTTAGACTGATGGATTTTTCTATTAAGATGAAGAGACTGGGCTTCAACTTCGAGCCTTAGCACTTCAAAGTGACAATCAATTCACTGCCTGAGCCTCAATTTAAAAAGAGAGATTTCTATGACGAAGTTTGGAAGACAGTGGGTTAGGGTGTTAACCAGTAGAAGATCTACAGTGCAGCATTGTCTTACAACCTTAGACCACTCGAACTACAATCATCTCAAAAGATAAGAGACACAGCCCCAGAAGCCTCCGCGGGAGAGGAAAATCCTGGACTAGTCTTCAAGAGTTCTCAGTTCTAGAACACTCTGCTACTGATTCTTTTCTGAGTTCTCGGCACTTTATTCAAAATCACTTTAGCCTCCAAGTTCTGACATGTAAATTAGGTGATTAGACTATCTAAGATCTCTAAGAACCCCCCAATAGGATCATTGTCAACTGTAATATTCCACAATTCTAGACAAGGAGATTAGAGGAGACCTGGTGGCGTTGCATTGTGGTTACACGTTGAACTGCGATCCACAAGGTTGGCAGTTTGAAACCACGGGCCTCTCCAGGGGAGAAAAGATGGGGCTTTCTACTCCAATAGAGAGCTTTAGTCTGGGAAACGCACAGCGGCAGTTCTTCCCTGTGCAACAGGGTCTCTATTGTCGGCATCATCTTGGTAGTATTGAGCCAACAGGAATATGTGGTATTTTCTGGCATACTTTTGGGAAAAAAATTTTTTACAGCGTGTTTATTCAATATTTTTACAACCTTGTATATTCCTAGAGGATATTTCTTTGATTTTAATTTAATATATACTGTAATTCATACTACCCTGGGAGATAATTATACTATTTATTATGCACATTTACAGATAGTTCCTAACAGATTTCCCTGACTCTGCTCCGAACTTAGTCACAGAATCCCCCTTTGCATCTTCCCTTAAGGCCTCTCAGGGGTTGCATCCACCGCTTGTGGGAGAACGCCTTTCCTCTGAAACCTCCATCATCTCTTCCATGTCCTCCCTTTCTGCTTCTTTTCGTTGTCATCAGGTGTGTCCACAAAATCCCCGATAGAAGTTGAGGTATAATTTTTTCTTCCAGGATCCTAAATGAGGAGAATAAAAAGATTTGTGCAATATTCATTAATATTATTTTATCCATGTGAACTCTAGCTCTTGTTTTATTTTCCCTCAGTATTTGCTATTTTCCCTCAGTATTTGCTTGCTCCGTGCATGATGCTGGATCCTCACTGGGTAACTGAAGAGACCTTACTCCCCTCAGATACTGGTGTGCTCTCACTCAGGCTAAGAAACTGTGTCTTGGTGAATGCAATTTTCCCTAATTATATATACATACAATTTCTACTAGATGCAATAAGGTTTACCTTAATAATAGAGGACTTAATTCATACAGTGCTTTCACATGTACTTTTATTTTTATTTTGTAAAACACTTCTTGAGGGCTCTTACAGCTCTTGTAACAATCCATACATCAATTGTATCAAGCACATTTGTACATATATTGCCATCATTATTTTCTAGACATTTACTTTCTATTGAGCTCTTGGTGTCAGCTCCTCTTCTTGTCCCCCGCTTTCCCTCCCCACACCCTCGTGACCCCTTGATCAATTATAAATTATTATTATTTTCATATCTTACACTGACCACTGTCTCCCTTTCCCCATGGTTTCTGTTGTTTGTCCCCATGGGGGTGGGGATGGAAGAGTGGGGGTGGTGGTACGGTTATGTGTTGATCATTGGGGTCAGTTCCCCCTTCGTCCCCTCCTTCTCCCCACCTTTTTAAAAGCTCCTTGTCTCCTAAAATCATCAGAATGGCCTTTTTTATCCTCATTTTACACCTGGGAGTCTGCGAATCGGAGGGTTAGGAGACTGCGCTCTAGTAACCAGGTGTGGCAGGTGTGTGTGTGTGTGGGGGGGAAACCCAAACCCCCCAACCAAGATGCAAATGTCCTGATTTGCATGTCTCTAAATGGTTCATAAAGGAGTTTTCAAATTCCACTTCTTGAAAGGGGTAAAAGTGCTTGTGTGGTTAGCTAGTTAGTAACAGATGTTCAAGCAAGGCAATGCCTTCAAACTCCTCGGTGGGGTGTATCCCCTGAGGGCCGGGGTCCCCTATGTGGTTTCCCACCGAGAAACCAGAAATGGTGAAAAGCAAGGGTGAGTCCAACAGGGAGAAGCTTAACATTCTAAGAGCCTGCCTCCCAGGGGCTCACACTCACTGACCTGGTAGGACTCACTAGAACTGCCTCCGAGTTTTCAAGGCTGTAAATCTTCACAGGAGCAGAAAGTCTCCACTTTCTCCCTTGAAGCGGCAGGTGGGTTCTAACTACTGACCTTGCTGTAAGCAGCCCAACTGGTAACCCACTACCCCTCCTGAGCACCTTCAGAGTGGTCCAGACCAGGTATTTTAAATCAGGGAGGCCAAGTTTTCCCCAGGATGAGTCATGGTGAGTCATGATTACTATCCAGCCACAAAGACCGTCCCAGTTGGAGTGGATCTCCATAGTCTTCCAGAACTGCCTCTTTAGTGGATAGATCCGAGATTGAGGCCCAAGTCATGTGCCCTCCCAAAAGGTGGGACTGAGCGAAATTAGGTCCTTTGAGTCCTAACCCAAAGTGAAAGATTTTATTGAGTCCCATAGACCACTCACTGGCATTATACTCCTGCCAGGCCGTCCTAACCAGAAGGAAATCTTACAGAGCACTTTAGGGAATGGAGCATTTGGATCAACAACAATGTCTTCAGTAGGAAAAAATAGTCTGATGGGGAAAGGGGTGGAGGGAAAGTATTTGGGTGAGCTGTATTTTGGGCATAGGCTAAAATAAGATTTTCCTAAAATGTCTATTTGTTTTGCTAGAAGCATAGTCCACATGGCAATTTAAAATGTCCCTAAATATTAGTTTAACTGAAATGTTGTTGATACTTGAAGAGTTAGAGAGGAAATAATGAACTTTTTAGGGCTGAGAAAATCCCTTAACAAACTTATTATAAGCTAGTGTCTCTTGAGTTCACATCCAATGTTGCTGTCTTCTGCAATGCTATCTCATACTACCTTTCCCTCACTAAATTCAAGAACACGTGAAAAAAAAATCTTCAGCACACTAAGTTCTCGTCCATCTTGGGAACTCTGCAAATGCTTGCCTATTTGCCTAGAATCCATTTCTTTTGGCTCTTTCCCTGTGTTAGGCTAGCTTGTCTAGGCAAACACATCCAGTGACACTCATCTATGTATAAGAAAGGGCTTTATGTCAAGAAATAATTGTAAATCAAGAAGGCACCCCAGCCTAGTCCAATGCTAGTCCCTAAGTCCTTTTTTAGACTCATGTAACTTCATCCTTGTGACACAGAATGGTGAAGCAGGAAGATCACAGTCCAGTGAGGGAAGAATCGTGTGGGTCCAAAGTAGGTGGAAACATGGCAAGGCCTCAGTTGTTCTCGGGATTAGGCGGTCCACATGGGGCTGCCCCTGCAGAAAGGCAGAGGTCCAGCAGGCAGGAAGTTGGAGGGGCGGAGAAGAGTTCCTGGAGTCCTTCGCTACTTTACAAATGTCTTATGACATCAAGAAGGTGTCACCAGTGTGTTAGTCTGGGAGAGACACTCCTATGTGTATAAGAAAGAGCTTTATATACAAGAGCAGTTGAATATGGAGGAAACATCGGAAGATCACAGGCCAGTGGGTGGGAAGTCTTGTGGATCCAGTGGTGTTGTAAGCATCTCAGCGCTGGCAGGGTCTCCACGTGGCTTGTCCAGCTCCATCAGCCTCTCTCCATGTGTCTTCTCCACAGGGATATCTCATAGGGAGCCAGCAGAGTGTGTGTGTGTGTGTGTGTGTGTGTGTGTCTCCTGCCTCCAAGGAGGAAATATAGGAGTCCCCAGAATCCTCAGGAGAAGGCCATGCCCACAAAGAAGCCTCATTGGCTATATCCTGATTGACAGGCTAGACTCCACCCCTATACTCCCCCCCCCCACTCCTCCCCTATACTCTTAATCCTTAAATTGACACCAGATTATGTAACTACCATGATCAGGCTCCAACTTAATTGACAGGTTTTACGCCATCCCTAGCCACGGGTGTCTAATTGACATAATTTCTAATTACCACATTCCCAGGAGCCCTAGTGGTGTAGTGGTTATGCATTGGGCTGCTAACAGCGAAGCCAGCAGTTTGAAACCATCAGCCAGCTCCACGGGAGACACACAAGGCTTTTTACTCCCCTAAGTGTTACAGTCTCCTTAACCCATTGGGCAGTTCTATCCTCTTCTGTGGGGTCTCCATGGCAGGGAGATCACATTCCCATTCTCTAAGATTAGGCTGAATTGCAATGAGACTTCCCCATGCGGTTCTCATGCACGCCATCCCTGTTTCCCTTTTTGGAGTAGCGTATCACAATGTGTGATTCTGAAAGTTTGCTGTCTGTTCCCTTTCACTATAGAGTAAGTTCTCTGAGACAACCAGAACCATTAGTTAGGGTCCTAGCCGGAAATAGACGGCACCATCAGAGGAGACTTTGACCAAGGTCTAGTAATGGGGGTATTTACATAGATGCAGACAGGATGTAGGGAAACCAGGAAACCACAGGCAGCTCAGTACCCCTGGCCTAGTGAGAGTGAAGCCTAACTGGGGTCAGACAAGGGAAAGTTACTGCACCTGGAGGGAGAGAATTGGGTACAGAGGGACACCTGGAGTGACAGACACTGTGATCGAGAGGCCTAATCAACTCAGGCTGATTCCAGGAAGGAAGCCCAGGTCAGAAGTCTACTTACTTCACTCTCCTTTTTCTTTCTGTATTTCTGCTAGAAACTCAAGAGAAAAGATGCCTTCTGATGCTGTTTGGCAGAGAGGTGGGTGGGAAAATATGGACAGGGAACTTGGAAGATGCCCAGTCCAAGAACCATGGCTATTTCCTTGGCCTTTATCCCCAAGCTGAACCCATGTTGACTAATTAAACAAATGATGAATAAAATTGGAGAGTATTTCCTAGTATGCAAGTAAGTATTGTAAATTCTTACCATTCCCGTCTCTAGCCCTCATTATTTTTAAATGGGTGCTGTGTAAAGGTACCCAATTCAAAAACTGTGAGCACATTTGAGCTGCTCAAAGGTAGGTAGACCTTCTAGTGTCTTTTTGCTTCAGAAATGATAACTTGATATGGTAGGGGGGGGCACTGATGATGCATTAGGGAGGCAGCTAGAGTCTGCTAAATCAAGGGGGGAAACCCCATCAGCCTTGAGGGTGCAGTAGCTGGTGGGACCGTGGTTAAGCACTTGGCTTGTCATGGAAGGGTTGGTGGTTTGAATTCACTAGCAGCTCTGTCGACGTGAAAAAACCTGGGGAACGGCTCCTATAAAAAGTAGAGCTAAGAAAACCCTAGGGCAGCGGTTCTCAGCCTGTGGGTCGAACCACCCTTTCACAGAGGTCACCCAATTCACAACAGGAGCGAAATTACAGTGATGAAGTAGCAATGAAAATAATTTTATGGTTAAGGGTCACCACAACATGAGGAACTGTATAAAAGGGTCGCAGCATTAGGAAGGTTGAGAACCACTGCTCTAGGGAGCAGTTTGACACTGTCAAGTGGAGTCACTGTGAGTCAGAAAGGGAAGCCCTGGCACCTAGCAATGACAGTCACAACAGTATAATTCTGGGTAGAGAAGTATGTCATCTGCTTGGAGAGTCAGGAAATACAAGCTTTGCATGAGGGTTAGTCCTGGAGTCGAGGAAAGGACTATTGCATCTGTGACTCATATTTATTCTTCCCCTTGTAATAATTGAGTTCTTGAGTTTTAACATGCCCACGGTCATACTGTCAAAATCATATTTCCCAGTCTGCCTTGCAGCCTTGTGCCGGTTCATATGATGTGACACCGGAACTGGCCCTTCAGGGTCATGTGCCATGGCAGGGCACATGCTCCCCAGTCCCTCTCTTCCTTCTGATGGCAAGGAAACAATTGCCACCTGCAACTCAGAGTTGAGCCTCTGTGTTGAGGCTTGCAGGACTGCTGGCTTCTGGATTATTATCTTCTTGGAGGCACCTTTTCCTGCCTGTCTAGCAGCAGTTTGGGCTCTGGTGGGGCTGTTGGATAAGCACTATACGGCTAACCTGAGGTTGTCAGTTCAAGCACACCAGCTGCTCTGAGAGAGAAAGGTGGGACAGTCTGTCCTCTTAAAGATGCGCAGCCCCACCGACCCTGTGAGTCAGCAATGACTCAGTGGCCGTGGGTTCGGTTTGGAACAGCAGTTTAATCAGTATCCTCCCTCAAACAGAGTATTTCCCAGAAGAGTCAAAGACAGCCTTCCAGTGCAGGCGTTTGTACGTGAGTCTGACATTGTGTTGAAGAGGAATTCAAAATAGACAAGCAGTGAAATAAAAGCTGTGTCCTGGGGAGTTTCGAAGAGGACACAGATTGCTATTGTTCTGTGGTCTGCGATGGACTTGGCGGGGCATCTCACAGGGAAGGTGCGTGTGTGGTACCCCTGGGGCCGCCCTGGGGCCAGGTTGTCCAGGACCGGTTGGGGTATAGCCCTGGGATGGTTTCTTTTGAGTAGGATGTTTGGTGAGCAGATGATGAGCCTGAACAATATAAGTTTGTTACTGATTTCATGACCCTCTTGTACCTGAGGATGGTGGTCCTGGGAAATAGCTGCTACCTTTTTTATGATAAAAGAATTTTAGGGCAGATGGTTAATTAAGGCTAATACTCGGGCATCAGTGACCGAAGGCAAAGGCTGGGTACCTAGAGAGACCCTGCAGATCGGAGTCATGTTTGGGTGTCACCAGGTTCTCAGTGTCAGACTTAGCCTGCTCCTAAAGGCTGACTGAGAAGACTAGGACTCTCAGGAGACAGACATGGAAATTAGAATTTGAATGACCAGTTTGTACACTGGATATGTCTTCCCGGTGTCTGAGTTCTATAGAACTACCATGCATGACCCTGTTCCCGCTGCTGAGAGTACATGGAAGCTGCGTGACTGTATGTCTACGCTTTTAACGTGCTGCGCGTTTGCAGTGAAGAACTGACTCCGTGGCAATCCCAGTCTGTATGTGAGAGTGGAGCTGCATGCCGTGGGGATTTCAATGGAAGGGTTTTTCTGAAAATGGATTGTGCAGACTTTCTTCTCTGGCAACTCTGGGGGGATCTGAACCGTCAACCTTGTGCTTAATAGCCAACTATGTTAACCATGTGTACTACTTAGGTAGTCCTATTAGATTGTCCATTAGTTTCCTCCTTTAGGGGCAATGAACCGTCATACATTAAAGGCAGTCATTGAAAATGCTTCCAAATATCTAAATCTGAAAAAGACATACATCACCTCTTAGAAATGGCAAAACACTGCAATGGTCCAGAGTTCTGAGATACATGTGGGTTCTGGTGAACAAGCCCAGACCCTGGACCCCAACTCAAGGGAGACATGCCTCCCTGGAGAGCAAATGGGTCTCTCTGGGTGAGAGCGGGAGGGTTGATGATATTAGGGAAAAAAGCAAAACATATTCAATTTGTAATTACTTGTATTTGATTTTAGTCACAATATATCATTGCATTTCCAATTACTCTTCAGGAAATAAAGTTTTGAACTTTTAAAACATTGTAAGTATTAATCAGGTCAATAGTTCTTTTCTGAGAGCCTATTGCAAGCCAGGCACCACACTGGAAGCTGGGACGGCATGACGAGCTAGACAGTGTCTTTCTGTGTGGAGCCGAATGATGAGGTTTGTGGCAAAAGCCGAGATATGCTAGTCAAGGCCCCGAGGCAACTCCATTGACGGTGGACACCACCACCTCAGAGAACATTTCTAGTGGTTACAGCTGGTCCTCAGAAAACTGCTGGAGCCACATCGACAAATTCTTGCTCTCTCCATTTCAACTTTCCGGACTCCATATGCACTAGTTTCCTCACTGTGCCCACACATTCTCTCCGTAAAGCAGTCTCAGGCAGTAGACTTGCACTCATTTGCCTTCCTGGTCCTGATCTTTTTCCTACAGAACTTAGGGTTTTATAACGTGGCATCTGGAGATAGCAGATCCTTTCCATCAAGGGTTGATATGCAATTTTAGCCTTCGTAGAGAAGCCTTGTTTCCAAACTCTGGGGGGCATCTCAATGTCACCTTGACTTCAAAGACAGGAGCAAGTCACTCACCATCAGCTACAATAGTTATTGAACATTTACAATGTGACCAGCCTGCTGCTAAGCACACAACATAAAAGATCAAATGGACATTTCTCTTGATCTCAAATAACAAGGCTGAGGTACACATGCATAAAATGATAACTAGCCCAGTGAGACTGTTTGTGCCAATCTATGGGAAATGCTGACGAGTTTTATGGAGTAGAAATCATGTGAGCTGTCATGATTTTACAAAGATTGGCTCCTGTCTATTCCCACTTAATTCCCTAACTTTGCTCACATGGCCTATACGTTAAATTCTAGCCAGGCTTCCTCTTGAAGCACAGAAAATCTTACCTAATTGGGAAAAACCCACTTTTATAGTTTCCTATTCATTTTTCACCATGGTGTGATACATTCATTTAGTGTGGTTTAAATTCAATCCCTACTCAAGTTACATCTCAGTGAAGTGAAAGAGCACTTCTTGAATACATTGTGCCTAAGACATTCCTCACTCTAGAGGTGCTCACAGTCTACTTTGGAGAGTTAAGATATAAACAGAGAAATGAAGATACAAAAAATGTTAGGACTCAGTGTAATATAAAGCCCAGGATTAAATGCCAAACTGTGCAATACAGTTGGCGAGTCTCTGCTGTACGTGCTCTTGGAAAATCTCCACTTAACTGTAGAAACACATGTCTTCCATCTCTGATGCGGTGAGGGAAGGTTCACAAGTCAAGTGGGACTTGAAACAAAGCAAGCCCGGGCTGGGAAGAAGCTAGTCTTGTTGGTGTTTGAGGGTGAGACATGGCAGGTGTAGAATAAGAAGTACCTGTCTCAAGACCCAGGCCATGCAGGGCGGGCACCACTCTCCTTACGGTCTAACCGCACAGGCCTTGGCGTGGAATGCTTCTCTCATAGGCCGTGCCAGTCAGGCTTTCCTATGGCCGACTGAAAGCTTTCACATCGATCAAACGAGCAGGGAATTGGATGAAGGAAGTGAAAGCAAAATTGGCATTTGCTGAGGAGATAGTCTGTGACAGGTCTAAGGTTAGAGGACTTTTGAAGAAGAGATTCTGCTTATAGACCTCACAAAAGTATTTTATGCTATGTATTATTATTTCCCTTTACAGGTGAGAAAAGGGACACTCGCGGAGTTAGAGTGACCTGTCCTAATCAAATGCCGAGTCACTCGCAGAGCTGCAGTGAGACCTGTATTTCTCTCTCTACCTTGCTGTGTGGTCCATCTTAGGCAGAGTGGGTGCTGAGGTGGCCCAGGACTCTCCATCAACAAAGTCCCACAGACCCTCACGCAGCCAGGGTCAGGGCAGGGAGCCTCCCATAGGCAGTGCAGAAAAAGAAGAGGAGATGCCTTAGTGTCGTCTTGCTGTTCGGTGCCATCAAGTGGGTGAACCCATGCACAGCAGAACCAGCGCGGCACCACCCTCACCATTGTTCTGCTGGAACCCATTGCTGCAGCCATCATCCTGTCAGTTCATCCCACTGAGAAGTGTTTCTGAGGGCTGCACGAGCAGCACCCACCGGGTGGCTTTAACAATCAGACATTCATTTTCTCACAGTTCAGGATGTCTGAATTTAGGACAATGGCATGAGTGGAAATCTCTCTCTCTCTCTCTCTCTTTTCAGCTATAAAGGAACATCCTTGCCCTTGAGCTTCTATTCCTAGTCCATCTTCATGGGGGGGCCATCTGTCTTCCCCATAGCTGTAGGTGCTTGCTCTTGTGCCCAAACTGCTCCTTTTATAACTCAGAAGTGATTGCTTTCAGACTCACTCTCCACTGACGTGGCCTTAGGAACCTAGCGAAGAATACCCTGTCTCCAGATGAGATTATATCCACATGGATAGGATTTAGGACACATATGTGTGGGGGACACAGTGCAACCCATAACAGAGGAAAACCATATCCAGGGTGCTTCCCTGTGGCCTATCTGTGCTCTTCTAGCTCCAGGTCTCTGCAACAGAGAATGTCACCCAGAAGCACCCTATTTATAATTAGCAAGTATTCATTTAACTCTGATGCGGCCAGGGAGGCAGTAAAATATATCTCCTTGTAAGCTGCAGGCATGCAATGAGCAGTGAGCACAAGAAAAACAAATCCTGACATGCCCAGGAGACGAAACAGCTGGAGTACATCAGGGCATTCCAGTGGAAAATTCATGAAACTGCAAAAGCGTCTGTTTAATTCACACTGCCACCTCTTGCACCCTGCCAGGAACTCTGGAAGAATAATGACATAAAACACATCCCCGGTTTAGATTAAAAAAATTTTTTTCCAGCCAGCATTTCCTGATAAGAGTTTCCCTGCCTTTTTACTTCTTTCTGACCCAGGGTAGAGGTAGAACAGCGAGGAGGCCTGGAATCTAGTTCTAGCTTGTTGGTGGTTGTTAGCTGCCATCAAGTTGGTGCCTGGCTGTGATCCATAACGCATTCATTGGCTAATTTCTGGAAGGAGATTTCTAGGCCTTTCCACCAAGCCCATTGAGTTAGTTAATTGTGCCAACCTGGCATATAATCACATGTGGGGCTAATTGAAAGGCGGAGGGATAAATGGGTGGTGAGCCTCGCCTTTCTAGTTCTTGGGTCTCTTGTTTTGTGATGGTTGCACCGGGTGCAGCTGCCTTAGCAGTTCCCTGCTTCAGCTTGCAAGATTGACTTCCTACAAGACATCCCCAAGGAGAAGCTACATGGACCTATCCCGATGCAGCCCTGGGTGCTGGAGCAGCCGTGTGGAGACCCCTGCTAGTGCTGAGATGCTTGTTCATTCACTGACTCAGCTTTCCTCCTGCAGTCGGCATCATTGCCTCTGTTTTGTGAGGCGGAGGACTTTGTGGACTGGTGTTGGGTTAATGGGTTAATGTTGGACTTGTGGGCTTGGGCAGCATTGGGTTGGGATATTTTCGTGATGCACATAAAACTTTACATAAAACTCTCTCTTATACATGAGTTGCTGTGGATTTGTTTCTCTAAAGTGCCCAGACTAATACACCCATCTTAGTCTGGAAGCTCGGTTGAATCCTATTTAGCATCATAGAGACAGGACAACCACTACCAGCAGACAGGTGGTGGTGGCACATGAAGTTTGTTGACCAGTGTGTTAGTCCAGGTAGACTAGAGAAACAAATTGATACAGCCTCATATGTGACTAAGAAAGGGGTTTATATACAAGAGCAATTGAATATTGAGAAAACATCCCAGCCCAGTTCAGATCAAGTCCATAAATCTGATATTAGCCCATATGTCTGATACCAATCTATAAAGTCCTCTTCAGCCTCACGAAACACATGCAGTGATGCCAAATGCAGGAAAATCACAGGCCAGTAGGTTGGAAGTCTTCTGGATCCAGAGGCATTGTAAGCATCCCAGTGCTGGCAGGGGTCTCTACGTGGCTTCTCCAGCTCCAGAGGTCCAGCTCCCAGAGCATAACACCATGTGTCTTATCAGTAGAGCATCTCTTAGGGAGGGAGTGTTGCCAGTATAGAGTCTCCATGGGAGTGGAGTACTATAGAAACAAATCAGAAAGATGGAGAGTTAGATGTTCGTTGACTTCTGCCTCATGATAGTGTTTCTTCTTTGGCCAGCCAGAGGTCAGATACCATATATACTCGAGTATAAGCTGAGTTTTTCCAGCACATTTTAAAATACAGTTTTTGTAGTAAAATTGGGTGCCTTGGCTGGTATTTGGGTCGGCTTATTCTCAAATATAGATGATATATCCATTTGGTTTACTGGGTTTTCTGGAGAGAATATGGGAAGTTGGGGTTTTTATTCTTTTCATTTGTTGTAATCTTTGGTTATTTCTGTGTGAAATGGAGAAAATGAATGTGATTAATGTATATTTTGAGCTCGGGGGTCAAAATTGACATTTGAATTTCTCAGAGACCATGCTGCTTAGGGAAAATGGCTGACAGAAGGTCAAAATGGATGACAAAAAAGTGTTGATACTCTCAGAGGCCTAATCCCATATTTTGTATCAACAGAACACTTTAGATAAGGATTTGGAAAGCTAAATAAGGATTGAACTTGAATGTTTTAAGAATTGAGTTTAGTATCTGATTCTACTTTGTTGATATTGTTTTCTTCGGCTTATGATTTATAGAAATGGCTATTGGGAAGTATAAAATAGAGAGCTTGTAAACCCACTTATCTTCAGCCATTAAAATTAGAACTTTAAATGGGTTTAGGACATGCCTGCAAAGAAGGCTCTGAAGAGATTAGCCCCACCCAGTGCCTTGGAGTGCTCAGGACATTTGCATTCCATGCCTAGGGGTTGTTGACAGATTGAAAAAAAAGGGAACTCTTTGGATTTTGGAGTTTTGAACTCTAGTAGTTTTTTCCAGAAGCTGGAAAACATCTAGAACCATGAAGAAAACTCTCTAGGACTGAACAGTAAAGGAAGCCTGTGAACAGGCTGAAATTCTTGCTAGGTGACTACCTGGATCCACTTGTTCAGTGGAAGTGGTAGAGATGCAGCAATAAACAGATGGGTTGAGTCTGACCACTGACACCCATGGACCTGGTTCACAGGAACTAGAGGAGAAGAAGAGAGCGGGTTGACTGGTCTGGAGTTCATGGCCTAGCACAAGGGGGCTAGGCTTGTTGAGAATCTGTGATGGGGCCATGGTCTAAAGGCAAGGTGACCAATGGGTATCCTGGTGAGGCTAAGTCAGGCAGATCACATTGAGTTGACCAGATGAAGAGAAGATATTTGAGCCTGTGAACTGGTGCATATTGCTACAGACTTTATGGGTGGCCTGTCCTGATTTGACATTGCTTATGGATGAGGATTTCACAAGGTTCCAATTGGAATGCAGATTCTTCACGTCAAAGAATATGACTGTCTCCTCAGAGCACTGGGTTGATGTAAGTGAGCAGTATAGAATTTGGATACCCAAAATGGGGGATAAAGGCATGAAGTGGTTGGTTTACAAACTTTCATAGGTGGGGGAATATATTCATAGGCTTATAGGATTAAGGTGTAAGTTGTAGGTGTTACTTAACTGCAGTTGGTAGGCATAGGATATTTTTGTTACTTATTGAATATTATGTTTAAATGAGGGTGGCACATATTGAATTGTATGCATTTTGGTTTTATCCTGTAAGGTACAGATATGATTTTATTATTGTTTGTTTGAAATTATATATAGCTAATGAGTTCAAATTGACAAGGGTGGTCTGTGGTAGTTACATAATCTGGTGTCAATTTGGGACTTGAGAGGATTAAGAATGAAGGGGTGGAGTCTAGTCTGTCAATCAGGTTATAGCCAATGAGGCCTCTGTGTGGGCACGGCCTTCTCCTGAGGATTCTGGGAATTCCTGTATTATCCTCCTTGGGAGTGGGAGACACACACACACATTCTCTCTCTCTCTTTCTTGGCTCACTCCCTGAGAGATGCTCTACTGACAAGACACAAAGCACTATGCTGATAGACTCCATCCCCTGGGAACTGGACAAGCCATGTGGAGACCCCTGCCAGAGCTGAGATACTTCTACTGCCTCTGGATCCACAAGACTTTGTACCCACTGGCCTGTGATCTTCCTGCATTTGGCATCAGTGCATGTGCTTTGTGAGTCTGAAGAGGACTTTATAGATTGGTATCAGACATGTGGGCTAATATTGGACTTATGGACTTGATCTGGATGGGGCTGGGATGTTTTCTCAATATTCAATTGCTCTTACATATAAAGCTCTTCCCTATACATATATGTGTCTCTATGAATTTGTTTCTCTAGTCTACCCAGACTAATATAGCCAGGATCTAGCCTATGTCTCCTGCATGGAACTGGAGAAATCTACCACTGAACCACCAGAGCTTCAGCCTGCTGATAATGATCCAAAAATCTTGGACAAGTTACTTTTGATTCTCTGACCTCCATTAAGTCACCCATCTAATAAAGGATGGTACTCTATGAGAACCAGCAGTAACATCGTGGTTATGTATTGGGCTCTGGTCCACAAGGGCAGCAGTTCCAAACCACCAGTGATCCTGGGGAGTTTGTCAGGCTTTCTGCTCCCGGAAAGAGTTACAGTTTTGGAAACTGACATGGGCAGTTCCACCGTGGCCTCTAGGGTTGCTATGAGTTGTCATTGACTCGATGACAGTGGGTTTTTGTTTTGTTGTAGAAGTTGAAACTAAGTTTATGTATGATTATCTCCTCTAGTGGGAAAGCATTTGAGGGAGCAAGGGTTTGGCACTGCTGGACGGTGGGTACAGAAACCCATCACAGAGAGAAGGTAATAGAGTTGTTTCTTTCTTTGTCTTCTTAGCAAAGTAATGTCCAAGAATTATTTTGCTGATCCTTTCCATTTCATGATCCCCAAAGCTACGAAGGCTTTAAGGAATATGCAAATAAGAAGATGACAATGGAATTGTTTGCCTTGGATGTTAATAGGAGTTTGTTTTAAACTGGTAAAATATGAGCAGAGTTTCAATGTTGTTGGGTGAGGTCCAGTCAGTTCCGACTCATAGCAACCCTACGTACAAGTGAACGAAACACAGCCTGGTCCTGCACCGTCCTCACAATTGTTCCTATGCTTAAGCCCATTGTTTAAGCCACTGTGTCAATCCATCTTGTAGAGGGCCTTCTGCTTTTTCACTGCCCCAGGCCCAAAGTACGTGAGCTGAAGTTTCTCCATCTTGCCTCTAAGCAGCATGCTGGCTGTACTTCTTCCAAGATAGATTTATTTGTTCTTTTGGCAGTCCATGGTACTTTCAATATTTGTATTAATACCATAATTCAAATCCACCAATTTTTCTTCAAATATTCCTTACTCATGTCCAACTTTCGCATGTATATGAGATGATTGAAAATATGGCTTGGACCAGACGCATCTTAGTCCTTAAAGTAACATTGCTTTCTCACACGTTAAAGAGGTCTTGGACAGTAGGCTTACCTAATGCAATGTATCATTTGATATCTTGATTGCTGCTTCTGTGAGCAGGGAGTGTGGATGCAAACAAGATGAAATCCTCGACAACTTGAAACTTTTCTTCATTTTTCATGATGTTAGCTACTGTTCCAATTTTGAGGCTTTTGGTTTTCTTTAATATAATCTACTGAAGGCTGTAATCCTTGCTCTTCATCAACAAGTGCTTCAAATTCTCCTTACTTTCAGTACTCGGGCATTTCTTACTGTTGTAACACTTCTCTTGAAAATATAAATCCTCTTATAACACATGCATTAGAGAAATTTAATATATTTGAAAATATTAGCAGTGAATCTATCTCATCTTTAGCCCACAGTATCTTTTTGGTATGAAAAGCTGGCTGTTGCTTTTTTTTGAAGTTGGTCACTGTTACAGGAGTAGGTGTAAAAATGTTGGCTTCAGCATCTGATCTGTTTATCCATCTCTGCAAGAGATTGCACACTTCTCTTTCCTTTTACAGTAGAAGATGTTTGTGCTAATAAATACATTTTGGCTTCAAGTGACAATAACACAACAAAATTAGCAGTGTGAGTGGTAGGGGACAAATTGACTTTTGGGGGGTGTTTCAGATGAAATTCCATTGATTTCAGGATCTCCTGTATTTTCTTTTTATGTTTTTTGGCTTTATTGTTTTAGGTACGTGACTGCTCAAATTCAAGCTCATCTTTCTTGGGTCTTTTAACCAGAAGATAAATGATCCACAGAATTCTCTGGAAGAAAAGCAAGATTACCCTCTCTTAGAAACAAGTTGAGAACTTCTTAGAAGAATTCTATGCATGTCCCTTAAACTGGGACAAATGTTACACAGAATGAATCTCACTCTATATAAGGAGCCCTGGTGGTATAGAGATTATGTGTTGGGCTGTGATACTCATGATCCACAGTTCAAAACTACCAGCAGCTCCGGGAAGGAAGACTGGACATTCTATTCTATTCCCATAAGCTCACAGGGGATGGTTGCTATGAACCAACATTGACTGGATGGCAGTGAATTTGATTGGTTAATTAGGATTATAGCTAATTTCTCAGAGTCTCTTATCTCCCAATGATTTTCCTACCACCAGTAATCTGTCAAAGCACAAATCAACAATGTAATGTGCCCTTTCCTCAGAGCACATCATACGACTTTTTTATTTCCATAAAACCATTAACTTATACCACTGTGCCTGTGCATATGCTCTTACTTCAGCCTGGAATGTAGTTATCTGCTTTTTCATCTGGGAAATATTATTTCCAAAATACTGCCTATATCTAGCTATTATCTCCAAAGAATTTTACACACATCTGTATAAATTCATCAAATTCACTGCCATTAAGTCAATTCTGACTCATAGTGACTCAGAGTAGAACTGTCAGTTTGGGTTTCTGAGACAATAAATCTTTATAGGAACAATCTGTCTTATATTTTTCCCTCAGAGCTTCAGGTGGGTTTGAACCACTGACCTTGTGGTTAGAAGTTTATAGTACAGCCCATTATACCATCAGGGTTAAGTATACATCTAGATAGGATACATATTTTGTAGCATCCTAATTGTTTAGCTATGTATCTTTTATTATTTTTCAAATTGTAAGCTCTTCCAGGTTAAGGTTTGAAGTTTGTTGGAGTGCACATTCTCCGCAGTAACCAAGATAAAGCCTGGGATTTAATAAGATCTTAATAAAGGTAGAAACTAAGTAAATGAACAAATAATTGAAAGATTTTGATAAGTCAGTGCACTAATTAACTAAACCACAATACAGCTCTACAGTGTCTACATAGACTTTATTTAAATCCAAAGACACAAGTAGAATGAAAAAAATAGAAAAATATATCTCATTTTAATATTAACCAAAACATGGAACATGATGAGTATAGTCAATGGCACTGAATCAGACATGTAGAAGTGTTTGAATTGGAGAATGTTTTATTGTGTCACCACACAGATTTTTGTCACAATTGTTTTTCAATTTGTTGCCACAATTTAAAAATATAATCACTTGCATAACAGTGAGTACAAGGAAGAAGAAAATGTTCTAAAATTGATTGTGGTGGTGATTGTACAACTCTTCTTGATATGGTTAAACTATTGAATTGTGTGATATGTGGATGAAGTGCCAATAAAACTGCTATTAAAAAGTTATTAACCAAAAGAGAGCTGGAGTGTTTATACTAATATAACACCAGGTAGACTTTAAGTAAGAAATTGCTATAAAAGGCAATCACTGAATATGGTAATTTTATACAAATAATATGCACAGCATATGTTTTTTTGCTGTGCCTCCCTGCAAGGTATTTGTTTAAGCAGGCTATGCTATTTTTTACAGCAATATGTAAAAATATTAGCATGGCATGCTTACACAAATACCTTGCAGGGTGGACACAGCTGGTTAAAAAAATACGTAAGGCACATGGTATTTACATAAAGTTATTGTCTTGCTAAAAGGATGAATTCATTAATAAGGCATACAAATTATGAACATCTACTTACCAAACATCAGTACCCCAAATTATATGACGCAAACATTTACAGACTCAATGGGAGAAATGGCTAGATAATATCTGGAGCCTTCAATAACCCACTTTTAATAATGGATAATACAACTTGAAATAGAGGGCTTGAACAGCACCGCAAGGCAATTATACATTACTGGGGAGTAGGGATGGGCTTAAATTTTTTCATCAAAAATGGAATTAAAAGCTAATAGAATTTTCCCATGAATTTTTTGATACCCCTAAAGAGCATTCCATTCCTCAACAACCAAATTCTTTGTCAGCAACACTTTCTTCCCAATCGTACATAGAACATGCTCCAGGATAGACCCTATGTTAGATCTTAAACTAAGTTTAAGGTTCAGTAACTTTAAAGAGATTGAAATTGTACAGTGTATATTGTCCAACCACAATGAAATGACATTAGAATTTAATACCAGAAGGAAATTTGAAAAATTGCTCCAAGGTGTAGAAATTACAGAAGCCGCTCTAAAGCAATGAATGAATCAGAGATAACATCACAGAGAAATTAGAAAATACTTTGAGATGGATCACAATGAAAACTCAATATAACAATGTTTACTGGATATGGTAAAGCAGTGCTCAGAGAGAAATGCATAGGTATGTGTCTACAGTAAAAAGACAAAACTCAAGCCAAAAACTTAGCTTTACACCTAACTAGTAAACTAAACAAAAAACAAGAAAATGAAAGAAATAACAAAAATTTAAATGGAGATAAATAGAATAGAGACTAGAAAGCCATTAAGGAGAATCAGTGAAAGTAATTGTTGGTTCTTTGAAAAGATCAACAAAATTGACAAACCTTTACTTAAATCGACAAATTTTAAAAAGAGATAATTGAAATAAAAAATGGAAGAGGAGGCACATGAACAACATCTAACAATATCACGAAAAAAATTTTTTGAGTTTATAAGAGAATACTGTGCACATTTGTACATAAGCTAATTAGGCAACATAGATGAAACCAACAAATCCCAGAAATATACAAAAGATGGACCCATAAGGAAATAGAATAATTGAAAGGCCTGTAATACATAAAAATATAGAATTTGTAATAAAAAAAAATCCAACAAAAAGGTACAGAATTTGATGTCTTCATTGCTGAAATTTGTCAAGCGTTTAAAAAAACTAAAGTAATTCTTCTCAAACTCTGGCAAATAATAGAAGGGAGAAGAACTCTGAGACCAGCACTACCTTGATACCAGAGTCAGAGAGAAAAGAAAGCCATATATCTTTTATGGATATAGATGTAAAAAATCATTCGCAAAATATTAGAACATTGAATCCAATAGCATATTAAAAGGATTACACACTATCAACAAGTGGATTTTATCCCAGGAATATGATTGGTTCTACATAAGAAAATCAATCAATAAGTTGTTAAGTGCTGTCCAGTTGGCTCTGATTCATAGTGACCCGATGTGCAACAGAATGAAGCACTGCCCGGTCCTGTACCGTCCTTATAATTGCTCTGATGTTCGAGCCCATCTGTGCAGCCACTGCCAATCCATCTTGGATTGAAGATCAATCAATACGTAACAGAGTAATGACAATCAGAACAATTATCTCAGCTGATTCATATGAAACATTTTCAAAGACACTCTAGGGTAATTTTATGAAGGAAACAGAAAACTAGGAACAGATGGACGACTTCCTCAACATGAAAAAGAGCACTTATGGAAAATCTGCATCAAACTTATTCAATAGTGAAAGACCCAAAGATTTCCCCTAACGCCAGGAACAAGACAAAAATGCCTGCTTTCATCATTGCTATTCAACATTGTGCTGGAGTCTAGGTAGAGTGTATGAGAAAAAAATAAAAGATATTCAAACTGGAAAGAAGGAAACAAAGCTACCTTTATTTCAAATGACACGATTCTCTCTATCACATATATAAATATAATCCCAAAGAAGACAAAATTTTTTCCAGAACTAATAAACAAATTCAGCAAAGTTGTAAGGTATGAGATCAGCATGCAAAAAAGCAGTTGTATTTTATATACCAACAATAAATTATTTAAGGATGAAATCAAGAAAACAATTCCATTTACAATAGCATCCAAAAGAATAAAATACTTGGAAATAAAATTAACCAAAGAGGTGAAACTTGTACACTGAAAACTAGAAAACATTGCTGAAAAACATTAAAGACAATCGAATAAAAATGGAATGATTGCCCACACTCATGGATTAAAACCAGAAATAACTCCGTGTCATTGAGTCATTTCCTACTTGCAGTGACCCTGTGGGACAGAGTAGAACTGCCCTGAGGGTTTCTGTGACTGACTCTTTATGGGAGTAGAAACCATCCAGAATTGGAAAACTTAATATTGTTAAGATGGAAATACTTCCCAAAGTGATTAGGAGACTTGTTGATATCCCTATAAAAGTTCCAATAGATTTTTTTCTTCAGGAAAGGAAAAGTTTATCTTCAAATTCATATGAAATTACAAGGGGCTCTAAAGAGTAAAAAAAAAAAAAATTGAAAGGAAAAGCAAAAAGTTAAAAGACTCATATTTCCTGATATTGAAATTTACTGTAAAGCCACAGTAATCAAAACAGTGTATCACTAGCCTGAGGATGGGCACATAGAACCAGTGGAATAGAATTGAGAGTCCATCTATGGCCAATTGGTTTTTAACAAGGATACAAAGGCCACTCAATGGGGAAAGATCAATCCAGTGCTGGGTAATTGGATTGCCAAAAGCAAAAGAATGAAATTTGACTCTTACCTCATACCATAAAGAAAAAGTCACTCAAAATGGAACAATGCAAAGAGCCCAAACTAAAAAGCTCCTAAGAGAAAGCATAGGAGTTTTCTGATTTTGATTTCTGATTTTACATTGGATTGTTAGATATGGCTTCAACATCACAAGGAAAATAAAGAAAAATTGATAAATTAGGCTATATAAGAACTGAAAACTTTTGCACATCAGAAGGTCTTATCAATTACCCAAAAAAACCACTTCTGAACTGGAAGAAGGTCCTGGCCCACCAGATACTGAGAAAGAGCTAGTACACACAATTTAGGGAGACGCTTACAACTGCAAAACAACATGAACATATGGCTCCATCTCCATCGATGTAGAACACCCCCCTCTCCCACCCACGGGGACGAGGTGAAGAGAGATAACGGATGGTATAAGATATTAAAAAAAATAGTAATTTATAATTTATCAAAGGGTCATGGGGGTGGGAGGGTGGGGGAGAGAAGAGAAATGAGCTTATATCAAGGCCTCAAGTAAAAAGAAAATGTTTGGAAAATTATGATGGCAACATATGTACAAATGTGCTTGATACAATTGATGTATGGATTATTATATAAGCTTTTAGAGCTCCCAGTAAAATGATTCATATATATATATATATATAT
>NW_022111321.1:5275034-5278430 GCF_000313985.2 Echinops telfairi | reverse complement strand
GACCGGTGCAGGGTTTATCTTGAGGTGATGGAAGGGTTGTATGAATTTCACATTGACATAAATGAGCAGATCCTCACTGAAGCAGTTCTTCATTATAGCCCATCTGATTAGCTACAACCCCATCTGCTTTCTACTCTCTGCCATTCAGAATTTCATGAAGTCAAAAGGGGTTAAAACTCTTACATTGAAAGCTAGCACTCTCTGTATAGCTGAGAATCTCAGAACAGATCAGAAGCATGCTCTCGCCACATGTTCCCCCTGCTTGCCCAGTACATCTATCAATTAAGCCCCATTTCAGGGTTGGAACCTGCTGCTTTACAATTCTACTGCTCCTGGCTGGTCTGACCTTAGGTTCCTTTTGCTTCCCTCTTCCTTTCCTTTTAGGATTTCTTTTTCCTTCTCTCTGTGTGAAAATGTGTTTCTGCTGGATTGAAGGGGAGCCTCAAAGTAGCTCAGGTGGAGAAGGTCCAGGGAAAAGAAGGTATTTGAGTGGAAAGCCGTTGGCACAGTATCCAGCACTCCACAGTAGGAGACCCCAATGCAGGTGGGCCTTCGCATAACAAAGCAGGGCTAGATATCGCCTCTTTTGATTGATTTGGTTCAAGAGTAGACCTATTTGAAATCTTATTTCTATTTGATCCTACAGTGAAATTCAACAAGAATGAGAAATGCGGTAGATTGTTTCATATGCCATGAAAAATCGAGCTAGTCGCAGCTTGGGAACAGTCTGTTCAAAGTGAAGCTGGCTTGGTCACACATCTTTTTGGTCCTGCATACTGGCCTCTTGGTGCTTGTAAACTGCAAAGATGCTTTCCTCCACTAGGTTTCCTGTGACCCTGCCAACTGACCCTCAGTAAAGTGCAATGTTTGGAAATGCTTTCTCTCTCGAGTCATTTCTATTTTCTTGTTAAGTGCAATAAACTTGCCCAGAAAGTGCTTCCATCAAAGCCTATCTTTGATTCTCTGGGGGCTCAGTGTAGTACATTCTGTTGTTCATGATATCACGGTTTCTATGGCAACTCCCCAATGAGCCTTCTCTTGGTCAAAAGAAAAATAAATGCAAAGACATTTCTGTTACATCTTAATCTCCTTGGTTATTTATTACAGACAGAAACGGGAGAGGGGAGATGTGAATTGCATTTGGGGATAACTACAGAGGGTTCCAGCTCAACTTTCAAGAGTCTCCTTGAGCTACCTTAATTTTTCCAATTCCTTTTCTATTCTCTTCACAGAAGGCCTGAGAGTTAACTGAGTTGTTCTGAGGTGCACTTGAATAGATGTTTGGTGCAGGGAAAAGTGAAAGTGAAATGGCTGAGAACTTGGAAGATGCTCCAGCAGACAGGCCTTGGGTTTAAGAAGCAGTCATGGTCAGCAGCTCTCGGACCAGCTGTGTAGCCCTCATCCATCCAGCCAAACACTCTGTGCTAGTTTCCTCAGAGGCTGGTAGGAAGGAGTTGTTTTGACACTTTCTTAGGCAGGATTGTAAAGATAGACTACTTGATCTTCGCATATACAAGGCTATTTGTTTTTGGAAACCACTCGACAAGGATGATAATGTAGTCATCTTTCAGGATTAATTGAATATCACGTTTCAATCTTAGTGTTTACCACACCTATAAGGAGTCCCTGAGTGGTGCAAATGTGTAAGCACACAATCACTAGCTGAAAGTTGGGCAGTTTCAAAAGGGTGCAGGCTACAAACCCTAGAAATGTTGTGGTTAGGTGCCATCAAGTTGGTTCCAACCCACCATCCTTGCCTCTAAGGAGTGTTTTACCTATACTTCTCCCAAGACAGATTTGTTTGTCCTTTTGGCAGTCCATGGTACTTTTAATATTTTCTGCCAGTACCGTAATTCAAATGCACCAGACTTCCTTATTCAATGTCTGAAGAAGGAACCAGCTGTCTACTTCTGAGGAATTAACCACTGAAAAATATATGGAGAACATCCAAGCCATGTCGGATACTGAAAACAGTATGGAGCAGTTCTAATCTGCACACATGGGATTATCATGAATCGGAATCAACTTAACGGCAGCTAACCACCACCACCACACCTATAACCCTAAGAAAACATGCCTCTTGCTAAAGGAGATATCTAGACGGTCGGCCTTAGTGCTATGTAACAGGGTCATAGCCTAGTAGACTAGAGGCGAGCACCCATTCATAATAAGGCCTACTATGAAAAGAGATGATAAACCAGATCCTCTCCATTTGGAGTTTACACTCTAAGAATCAGGACCCAAAGTAAAAAGTATAGGTGGAGAATAGCTATGAAGAGGAATCCGGGCCATGAAGGGGGTGGGGGTGGGGGAGGTGGATAGTGGGACTGCATAGTGAGGAAAGGAAAGGGGAGAATAAAAATACCAGCAAAGTTCATGCTTTACAGAAGCTAAAAAAACATGTGCTCAGTAGCATAGAGAGAGCATGATAAGGCTGAGTCAGTTGGCAGCCAGGTAATACATACAGTGCATGTGTCAGAGAGAAGTAGAAAAGCCACAAAAGATGTCATTTATGAAGCCAAATTTTTTTAATCGTTTTATTAGGGGCTCGTACGACTCTTATCACAATCCACACATACATCAATTGTGTAAAGCACATTTGTACATTCATTACCCTCGTCATTCTCAAAACATTTGCTCTCCACTTAAGCCCCCGGCATCAGGTCCTCATTTTTTCCCCTCCCTCCCCACTCCCCTCTCCCTCAGAAGCCAGAATTTCTTGAGTGCTTGTTGTACAATGCTTGGCATTGGGAATTCAATAACATGACCAATACAATCACTGGCATCATGAGATCAACCAGGACAAACTATTCTTTAAGGAAAACTACAACAATGCCCTACATGCCCTGATAAGGTACCCTGATGGTGCTGTGAGTTAGATGTTGGCCTGCTAACCCCAAAGTGGCTGATCAAATCCTACCAGCTACTCCCAGGAGAGAGAGAAGGCTGTTTGCTCCAGTACATATTCCATCTTAGAAATCCTATATAGGTTCTTTATGTGTCAAAATCAACTCCATGGTGATGGCTGTTTTTCTCAGAAGTGCTCTGATAGGAAATACATGGTTTGCTGTAGAAGCTCATAGCAGGCACTTAGGCAGTTACTCAGGGAAGACTTACCAGGGAAAATGGCATCTAAGCGGAGACCTAATGGACAAGCTATTGATGAATTTGGATTATGGTGCTGGCAAAGAATATTGAACGTACCATGAACCATCAAAAGGACAAACAAATCTATTTTTGAAGAAATATAGAGACCAGGACGACAAAAATTTCTTTTCACATACATTGAACATGTTTTCAAGAGCTATCAGGCCCTAGAAAAGGACATCATGCTTGGTAAAGTGCAGGGGCAGGGAAAACGAGGAAGGCCCTGGTGAAGCTGGATTGACACAATGC
>NW_022111321.1:5272513-5273850 GCF_000313985.2 Echinops telfairi | reverse complement strand
TTTTTTTGGGGGGGAAAGGGTTAATCCCTTGGATATACCTGTAATTAATGCCCTTCTCTTAAGATGCTCTGAGCAAAACTTTGCCTTTCTTGATCTCTAGGGTCTAACTAAAACACATGGCTACAAGATCTAAGGTAGTTCACAGAAAACTGTGGTTTTCAAAGATGTATAAGATATCATCTTACTCTTAAAAAGCTCAGGTTGTACCTCAGGAGATGGGTTATCAGTACCAAGTAAATAAATTATTAATAATGACACCTGCAGTGTTCTAAGTATCAGTTTTTAAGTACAGCACATGGTAGTAAAACTGAACTACAAATTCAGAAATGTCTAACTATAATTTTAAAATTATGAAAGGTCTTATAAAAAGAGTTTTGGAATGTGTATCAGGGTTTTCAGATGAGTAGCTAATAAGGGGTTCTCAAAATGACAAAACTCATTCAATGAGGACATGAGAAACTGGGACTTCTATCATTCATTGTTATTGAATTAATCTCAATTTATAGCAACCATTTAGGACAGGGTAGAACTGCCCTGTGGATTTATAAGACTGTACCTCTTTGTGGGAGTAGAAAGTCTTCTCTTTCTCCTAGGATTTATATAGTCAGTAGAAATATGAAAGAAACCCTGGTGGTGTAGTGGTTATGTATTGGGTTTCTAATGGCAAGATCAGCAGGTCGAAATCACTAGCCGTTCTATGGGAGAAAGACAAGGCTTCCTTCTCCCTTTAAGAGTTAATCTGAGGAAAGCGCAGGGGCAGCTCTACTCTGTCCTCAATGATCTTAATGAGTCAGCATTGCCTAGATGGCAGTGAGTTTGAGTTTGAGAAATAAGAATGCTGAAATAAGATGACTAAATTGATAAAAGACATCTGACTGTTAGTCAGCTGCATATCCCAAGGGACTCAAAGATGGACTTTTGAGAAATACCCTAGCATGTCATTAAAAGATCATACAATCATCTTTTTTTGTCTTATTTTCAAGCTCTGGATACATTTTTCCCGAACATTACCTCTGCAATTATGAATAGACTCTGAAAATTATTCTTGATATTATATGGATGCCCACGATGAAACATATAACTTTCCTCTAGTTCTTTAATGCTTCCTCTCCCTCCCCCTATCATGATCCCAATTCTACCTTACAAATCTGGCTGGACCGGAGGATGTACATTGGTACAGATAGCAACTGGAAACACAGGGAATCCAGTAAGGATAACTCCTTCAGGACCAGTGGTGAGAGGGGTGGTGCCTGGAGGGTGAAGGGAATGTGGGGTAGAAAGAGGGAACCAATTACAAGAATCTAAGTATTGCCTCCTCCCTGGGGGATGGACAGCAG
>NW_022111321.1:5268814-5270554 GCF_000313985.2 Echinops telfairi | reverse complement strand
CCCAGATGCTATATCTTTTGATAGCCGGTCACCATCAGCTTTCTTCACCACATTGGCTTATGCACCCATTTTGTTTTCAGTGATCATGTTGGGAAGGTAAGCATCACAGAATGCTGGGTTATTAGAACAGAGTGTTTTTGCATTGAGGGAGTGCTTGAGTAGAGGCCCAATATCCGTCTACTGCCTTAACACTGGACATGTAATTATATGCACATAGATATGTTTCCCTATTGTTATATAAAATATATATTTACCTATGTACATGTCTGTATTTAGACCTCTATAAATGTCCTTTGCCTCCTAGTTCTTTCCTCTATTTCCTTTTAACAAGGCAATCTTGCATATTTTCTGTAGAATCACTATAGGTTATGTCAAAGATACCATCTTTGTTCATTTATTTGAAAATATATAGTTCATTTATTTGAAAATAAATTATATATGATAAAATCTGAACTTAGTTTGATCTAATTTCTTTGCCATAGATCAGTTGTGATTATTTTAAGATTCACCCAACTTGAAAGCATTCTTCTGAATTCCAGTAACCAGGGTCATTATTATGATCCTTATGTTTCCTGATGATTCATTACTTTATAATCTATATTAAGATTTCCCATGGGATATTTTTTACTTACATCAGAGGGGTCAGCGCTAACAAGAATGTTTGCTTTCAAGTTTGCACAAGTATAGCCTGCTAAATAGAGCATTAAAAATAGAGCAGGAAGAGAAAAAAAAGACCCAGGGAAATCTTGTATGCTTAGCAGAAAACAGACATTAAAAACACAATAAAAGTAGCCACATATAAGTTTTGCCCACCAAATTTTCTTCAATCCGATGTAATTGATTTATGTTTATTGGATCTTGGGACAACTACTATCAATTCTTCTTAGAGAATTGTCACCTCCTGGGTTAATTTAGTCTTATAAATCCTGACTTGAACCTCTGGTATGGTTTGATAAGTGCTGTCTATGGTGGTGATGTTAGCTCCTCCTAAAAAGTTATGGCTACAAGTCTACCTTTCAATCTTGGTCATTCAGAGCGCTCCGTAGCCATCCCTCCAAAGTTCTGAGACATCCCTCCTTTACTACTTTTTTTTAATCAAGAAAAGCCCAGTTTGGGGCCTTTAGCACAAGGTAGAGCTGAGAGAAGAAGAAACCACCTACTGAAGAAAAACTGAAAAGTTTGAGATATTTATTTTTAATAAACAAATGAGGAAAAATATGATAAAACAAGGGAGCAAGTTATGTTAGCCAAGAAAGGTACTGAAGTCCTAGAAAAATAAAAAGGTAATGACTACAAGAAATAACGACCATGCCGAGGGCTCACATGTGCCAGGATAATCTCTGGCTAGGAAAATGGAAGGCTCAAGGAGAACCGGGGAAGTAATGACATTGGAGGTCCTTGTCCTTAGAAGAAGTAATGCTACCACTTGTGGAAAGAGTTGGGATTTGTTGGAAAATGAATTATAAGCATAGTAGCTAAAGAAAAATTCATGTAGTTCGAAAACCTGTAAGTGTTCATTGAGATTAAAAAATATTTTGAAATGGTGCTGGAAAAAATGGATATCTACCTGCAGAAAAATGAAGCTGCTGGAAAAAAATGGATATCTACCTGCAGAAAAATGAAGCAAGACCCTTATCTTACTCCATGCACAAGAATAAATTCAAGGTGGATCACAGACCTTGAAGTTAAACCCCAAACGATTAAGGCCATCAATGAGGGAATTGGGACCAACTTGAGAAC
>NW_022111321.1:5256654-5265405 GCF_000313985.2 Echinops telfairi | reverse complement strand
TTTTCAGTGTAAAATAAAGAATACTTTGAAATTTGCCATAAAAAAATATATATATATTTTGAAATATTCAGAAGTAGTATTGGTCTACAGGAATATTTCTGTTGATGTAGTTCTCTTAAATAGTCCCAAAGAGTGCTTTATTCATTCTGTTAGCATTGACTTGAAAATTACTATGAAGGAAAAAAGTAAAAGCCACGTCAAATTAAATTACCGTTAATACAGCCACATGGCCTGCTCTTTCATTTGAAGGAAGCTATTAGTCCCCAAAGTAGATTTTTCAGCTATTTGCTGGATATTTTTTCTATCTATGGTACATTTGGCTGTTAAGTTGGGACAGGAAGCCTGAGTAAGTACCCAATTATTATTTTTCCAGGTGAAAAGCAGTGGGCTGGAAGCCAGTTTTCATTTTCTAAAATGAGACCAATTTAAGAGAAACTTAAATAAGAAAAACACATTCATCCTTCTTTCTGATAGGATCTTTAGGAGGCCTCTCAGCTCTGTGGCCCTAGGACTGAATGAACCCCATTCCCTGTGTGGTTTCTGTAGAAAGCTCCTCTGGGGAGGAAACCACGCCCCTGGCCACACCTGACTCCTTGGAGCTCGATCCCTTGTGCAGGCCTTTGCTTGTCTTCCAGAATTCCTCCCTTTGCTTTCTGTGCTTGTCTGAAATGCAGCTCGGCTGCGGTTCACAGCTCAAATCCTGTTCACTCTGTAAAGCCAGTTCTGCTCCCTTTGACTTTCACACCTCTCTCGTTCCTGCCAAGCACAGTGCACAAAGGCTTTGCTGTGGTGCCAAACATTTAGGGATAAATGCTGCATTTATGAAGGTGGTGCAGTGGTTTGGCACTCCTCTGGAGGAAGACCTGGTGGGCTGCTCCCCACAAGATTGCAACCGACACCACCACACAGACCCTCGTACTCTCTCGCAGGGATTTGATATGCACAGAAACAGGCTTGATGGCACACAGCAGTGGGAACAAACATAATGTTAAAACGTTATGTATGCTCACCAAAGAGTGGTAGTTGGTTTATTGATTGAAAAATATACACAGAATAAATGTCTCCAGCCTTTTACTCCCTCCTTTTGACAATTCAAAAGAAACGTGACTTTCTAGAGGAAAAGAATTATAAACTCTTGACCTAGGTCTTGGGGGAGAAGAGAGTGTGTGGGTGGAGGAAGTGAGAGCAATAGGTGCGAAGACAAAAACCTTAATAAAGAAGTATACCTTGGGCTATAAATCTCCTCATGGTATTCAAGAAATACTCACAAGACTCCTAGGAAATTATGAAATGACTTTTTTTGCTGAGATATGTTTTTTATTTTTATTTTTGCTAAACCAGGACAGAATCTTGGGACTAAACCATGTAAGTTAGGGATTCCTATCTGCTACATTTGGTATTATGGAAATATCTGTGAAAACAAAATCAACAACATTATCTTAAAGTAGGAAGAAATATTGTAGTAGCTTAGGGTTTTTGAGACAGACAGATGTATATTTAAATTCAAGTGCTGCAATTTACTATTTGTGTGAATATGGGCAAATTGTATAAGCCTTAAATATTTCCTCTGTGAAAGTGAAATGGTGCTGCTGACACTTACATTTTAGGTGAATGAGAAATAATAAGTCTAAAATAACTAACAAGATGCTTAGCATTTAGTGAATGCTCATTAATATTCACAACTATTATTATTACTATAATACATGTTTTATTAACTCTTTTGGGCAGAAGAATGATGATGAGGGGATTAATTCATTTAACTAATATTTCAAATAAGGTTTCTCTATATAAAGTGAGAAAGCGTCAAATCTGAAGTACCACTTCTAAGAAATAATTATTACTGTTTTGCTGTAAATTATTTTATATTACGTGTATGTGTTCTTTATGGTTAAGATTTGTTTTAAACCTGAGTAGGGTTGCATTACAAATAAGTGTGCTAGTCTGGGTTGACTAGAGAAACAAAGCCAGAGAAAACTAATATATGTGTAATAGAGAACTCTATATCAAAGAGCAATTGTATATTAAGAAAACATCCCAGCCCAGTCCAGATCAAGTTAGTAAGTTCAATATTATCCCATAGGTCCAATGGCAATCTATAAATTCCTTCAGACTCACACAATGCAATAATGCCGAATGCAAAAAGATCACAGGCCAGTGGGTGGGAAGTATTTTGGATCCAGTGGTGGTGGAAACATCTCAGTCCTGGTGTGGGTCTCCGTGTAGCTCCTCCAGCTCCAAGGCTCTGGCTGCCATCAGCATAGCTCCATGTGTCTTGTCAGCAGTAAGACCAAGCAGAGAATGTGGGTCTGGCCTCCAGTGAGCTATTTATCTCCTTAGTACCTCCAAATGAGGTCCTCAAGCTTTGACCTGATTGAGAGGCAAACTCTACCCTTCACTCTCAATAGTCTCCAGTTGACACCAGATTATGTAACTACCACAATAAGATTTTAAATGGTTTCTTTAATATTTGGAATGCTCTTCTATATGTCACTGCATAGCTGTGATTTGATTTTAAATTTCTGTATTTACAGCATTCAGTTTTTCCAGAATTTCATAACTTATTTCACTAATTCTGAAGATGTTGCGTGGGGCTGGGAGAGAAGCAAGTGGTTACATGAAACAAAAGCAGAGAGAACACTATGTCCCAAAGCCCTAACAAGCTTTTTTAAGGGACTGGGAGAGGGTCAATGTAATTGTCCAAGTAAGGAGAAGATATTGGATGATTCTGAGCAACAGAATGACATTGTCTGCTAGTGGATTTGTTGTTGTTTTTACATCACTCCTATAGCTGTATGAAGACTAGAATGAGGGCAAGGGGTGGGGAGAGTGGAAATAGGCAGACCAAGTACGAGAACCTTACAGTTTTCTAGGAGGAGAAGGATGGTAACTTGGACCATGGTAGAAATACTGAACTTATTGCTAATGAGTTGATGCGGACTCAAAACAACTGTATAGGACAGGGGAGCTAGAACTCCCCACGTGGGTTTCCAAGACAGTACCTCTTCACGGGAGTGGAAAAGCTGGAGGTTATGAAAAATAATGGTTGAATGGAAGATGTATGTTAAAGGTTACACCATAGATCTCAACTGTGAGGCATGACAGAAATAAAAGCGCTTTCCTGCTGCTGTCTGACAATGACAGCAGGTCTTTGGCTTGAGGAAGAGAACAGATGTAAGCCCTGTTCATTAACTGCAGAACACTGGTAAAGAGTATAGTCTTCTCGTTTTGTTTTTCCTATGCAAATTTGAGATACTCATTAACTACCCGAGAGAAAATGCCTGAGTAAGTTACTGCAGTAAATTGCTGGGCAAATAGGATTGCAGTTCAGTTCTGGGCCAGATAATGAGATCTGGGGTCATCGAGGGCAGCTGGCTTCTTAGGAGTGCGTGCAAGCTGTGTGCTTGGTTTAATGCCTGCTGTTACCATCTTGAAATTCATAGCAGTTTGAACCTGTGATTTGCTAGTGGTAGTTTGATGGGGCAATGGATCACGTGTAGGCAGAGAGATATACGCAGTATGTGGGTTTATTACTGTATTCCTTATGGCATATAGAGTTCTCCATGTCCCATGGGCACTAAATGCCTGTGGACCCACAATGCATGGGAGTTCAACAAAACTCAAAGTGAGCACAGAGGAAGCATGCTAAATCTACAATTGAGTAAGCAGACAGTGCTGGTAGATGCTGATGCCTGGAGATGCCAGACTCTCCATTAGAACCAGAATTTACTTATGGTTTTTAAGAGACTGGATGACCAGGGGAGTCCAAACATACCCTTTCTTAGTCATTTTACTTCACTGCCCTAACAAGCCACTTATGCTGAAGATTATGTAGGGAAAAGGAAATACAAAAAGGATCTATAGTTAGGTGTCCTTTCAGTCCCTTCCAGAAGCAGAAGATCTGATAAACAAGGTAAATATGGGTTTACTTACTAATCCCGCTCACCTTGCTTATGGGTAATCTGACTCAGCTTCTGTCTCATCAGTAACTCAAAGATACAGAGCGTTGGTGGGATATTCACAGACAAAACTAGTTGAATTAATTTTGTGCAGCATTTCCACTGTTTGAATAAGAAGGAGATATGGAGGCATGCATGAACTATGAAATATTAAAATATGAATTATGTAATTTCAGTGATTCTGCATATGATTTCAATGTGTTTGTTTGCATTTAAGACAGGCATTGCACAATATAAATAGGAACAGTAAACCATGCTAATAAGTTACATTTTGATTTTTTTTCTTTACTAGAATGGCATTAATTAGTATGGAGGGAAACTCAGCAAAAAAAGAGGGAATAAATTAGGAGCTAGACCTCATTTAGACTTTAAAATTTGAGCAAAATCTTTCAGGAAGTGAGGGAGCAAATCATGTGCATATCTGATGAGGCAACTTTGTAGGAAGGTGGAATCAAGTCTTTGAATAGCAAGGTCCCAAGCCCTGCACAGTGTACCCTGCACAAACATAACATAGTCATCCTGGAGGGAATTGCCACATGAAAGGCTCTGAGGAACATACATACCTGGTCTGAAAAGCGGCCAGGAAGTTTCAAAGTGGAGTCCCTTGAGTGAGAGGGGGTGTAGCCAAGGGACAATAGATGGTGAGACAGTGTCACATTATACAAGTTCTATAAATTGCTTCCCACAGTTATGTATTTTAAACATTATTCTGTGTCAAGATATAATCTACATTTGTGTTCTGAATTTCTGTATAGTATTTCCTCTTATGGATGTCTCATAATTAATTAGCTAATTCTGAAGATCCAGGTTTACCAACATAATTGATCTTTATGAAAACCTAGTTTGGGTTTTGTGGGTCTACCCTGTTTTGTTTTGTTCTTTCATCTTCTATCCGATTGATTTCTCCTGTGATCTTTGTTACTTTACTTTTTCTGCTTGATTTTTGTTGAATCTGCCCTCCTTTTAGCATTTTCTTATCATGGAAACTGATATAATTGATTTGAGATTATTTTTTTCTTTTTTATGATGTTATTTTAGTGCTATACATTTCCCCCAGAGTACTACTTTAGAGACTTCTCATAATTTCTGCTATATTGTGTTTCAATTTTTATGAAGTTCAAAATGCTTTCCATTTTTGTGATAGATTTCTTTTTTTCTTGGCTTTTCACAAGTGTGTTATTCAATTTCTAAATAGGTGGGAACTTTTAAAAGATCTTCCTTTTATAGCATTCTAATTTAATTCCATTCTGGTCAGAGAATATACTTTGTATTTATTGAGATTTGCTTTATGGCTTGGTATATTATCTATCTTGGTAAAGGTTTCATGTGCTCTTGAGAAGAATACGAGGGGTACCCCCCCCAAACTGAATTTTTTTCAACTCTATGTATTTAAATTTTTTTACAAAACAACTTCAGCACCTTCAAAGCACTCTCCATTACACTGAATACATTTGTCAAATTTGCTATTACATTCTTGGAAACATTTTTCAAATTCACCTGACTGACAGCATGTGGTAGTTACATAATCTGATATCAATTTGAGGATTGAGAGTGAAGGGGTGGAGTTGAGCCTGTCAATCAGGTGATAGCCAACATGGGCTCTGTGTGGGCAAGGCCTTCTCCTGAGGATTCTGGGAACTCTTGTATTTCTCGTTGGAGAAGGGAGATTCTATCTATCTATCTATCTATCTATCTATCTATCTATCTATCTATCTATCTATCTATCTATCTATCATCTATCTATCTATCTATCATCAATCTATCATTTATCTATTTCTCTCTCTCTCTGCTCACTTCCTGGGAGACATAACAGCTAACAAGACACATGGAATTTCACTAGTACCCCGAGTTATAGAAGCCATGTGGAGAGCCCTGCCAGCACTGAGATGTTTACAACGATACTAGATCCGCAAGACTTCCCACCCACTGGCCTGTGATCTTCCTGCACTTGGCGTCATTTCATGTGTTTTGTGAGTCTGAAGAGGACTTAATAGATTGTTATTGGACATATAGGCTAGTATCGGACTTATGGACTTGATCTGGACTGGACTGGGATGTTTTCTTAATGTACAATTACTCTTTATATAAAGCTCTTTCTTATACACAAATAAGTGTTTCCCTGGATTTATTTCTCTAGTCAACCCAGACTAACACACACAGCACCTCTCTATTTTTTTCTTCACGTCTTCTAGGTCATCAAATTGCTGTCCTTTCATGTCCCTCTACATCAGCAGTTTTCAATCTGTGGGTCCCGACCCCTTTGGGGGTTGAAAAACCCTTTCACAGGGGTTGCCCGATTCATAACAGTAGCAAAATTACAGTTATGAAGTAGCAACGAAAATAATTTTATGGTTGGGGGGTCACCACAACATGGGGAACTATATTAAAGGGTTGCAGTATTAGGAAGATTTAGAACCATTGCTCTACATACAGGAAACCATAAGAAGTCCCACGGAGTGAGGACAGGTGAGTCAGGCGCATGGGGCAAGAGATGCAAGCTGTTGTTTTTTTTGCCAAAAATTGGCCCAGTGAGATGGCTGCGTGAGCATGTTCAATGTTGTGGTTGCAAAACCAGTCTTCCATCTGCCACAAATCAGGCCTTTTTGGTCACATACTGTTACGCTCTCTTTTCAGAACCTCTAAATAGAAAGCATGAGTAACAGTCTGACCTGGTGGAACGAAATCCAAGTGCACCATCCCCTTCACATCAAAACAATAAATAAGCATCATCTTCATCTTTGATCTCATTTGATGAGTTTTCTTTGGTGGGGGGTGGGCAAGGTGATGATGGCATTCACGCCAGGTGACTAGCTTGAATGTTTGCTTTCAGGGTCATAAGTGCAGCACCATGTCTTGTCGCCAGTAATGACCTTAGAAAAAAAGTCTGGGTCGCTTTGGAGCTGTTCTTTCAAAGCATGGCATGTGTGATAGTTAAGGTTTATTGTGCCAAACTGGCCAATAAACACATGTGGGATTCATTGAAGGGCAGAGATATAATTGGCTTGGTGAGTCTCGCCTTTCGAGTTCTCAGGTCTCTTGCACTCTGATGGTCAGACCAGGGTGGGTAGCTGCCTTAGCTAGTTCCCTGGTTTAGCTGGCTCACTTCCTGCATGACATCCCTGAGGAGAAGCCACATAGACCTACCCCGATGCAGCCCTGGGTGCTGGAGCAGCCGTGTGGAGAACCCTGCCAGCACTGAGATACTCACATGCTCACTGATTTGGCTTTCCTCCTGCAGTCGGCCTCACTGCGTGTGTTTTGTGAGATTGAGGAGGACTTTGTGGATCGGTGTCGGACATAAGGGCTAATGTCGGATTTAAGGGCTTGGACAGCACTAGGTTGGGATACTTTCTTAATGTACACTTACCCTTTATATAAAACTCTCACTTATAAAATATAACTATGAACTTTGCTTCTCTAGTCTACCCTGACTAACACAGCATGTTTCCAGTCAACACTCTTTTTCCAGGTCACTCAGAACCCAAGGCAAGATTTCCCAACAACCCTTCTCATTCCCAAATCTTCCACTAAAATTCACTGAACTGAGCTCCAAAGTAGACCAGATAACTTCCCCCTATCTTCAATGGTCCATCATCAGTCTTTAAGTACAAGTGCATGACTTTTGTGGACATTTTCGTCCACTCAGGAAGTTAAAGGATGTCCAGAACAAGGTTTGTCATCAATCAACATTTCACCTTAAAAAAAAATCATTTTATTGGGGGCTCATACAGCTCTTATCACAATCCATCCATCTATCCATTGTGTCAAGCACATTTGTATATATGTTGCCATCATAATTTTCAAAACATTTTCTTTCTACTTGAGCCCTTGTTATCAGCTTCTCATTTTTCCCCTCCCTCTCTATGAACCCTTGAGAATTTATAAATTATTGTTAGCTTTTCATGTCTTACACTGACTGATATCTCCCTTCACCCACTTTTCTGTTGTCCATCCCCCTGGGACGGGGGTTTGTGTAGATCACTGTGATCAGTTCCCTCTTTCCGCCCCCCACCTTCCCCTGCCCCTCCTGGTATCACTACTCTCATTATTGGTCCTCAAGTGCTTATCTATCCTGGGTTCCCTGTGTTTCCAGCCCCCATCTGTACCAGTGTACATGTTCTGGTCTAGCTGGATTTGTAGGTAGAATTGGGGTCATGATAGTGGAGGCGGGCAGAAGTGTTAAAGAACTAGAGGAAAGTTGTATGTTTCATCTGTGCTACACTGCACCCGTACTGGCTCATCTATTCCTTGTGACCCTTCTGTAAGGGGATGTCCAATTGTCTGTGGGTCTCCATTCAGCCCTCCCCCTCATTTATATCCATATGATTTTTTTGTTCTGGATCTTTGATGCCCGATACCTGAACCAATCAACACCTCATGATCACAAAGGCTGGTGTGCTTCTTCCACATGGACTTCTCAGCTGGATGGTCGCTTGTTTATCTTCAAGACTTTAAGACCTCAGATGCTATATCTTTTGATAGCCGGACACCATCAACTTTCTTCACTACATTTGCTTATGTACCCATCTTGTCTTCAGTAATCTTGTTGGGAAGGTGAGCATCACAGATTGCTGGGTCATAAGAACAAAGTGTTCGACAATATTTCCAATTAGAGAAGCTAGTCCACAGAGAGGACAACATGGCCAGCCCCACTATGAGACGTGACACCCCTTACTGACCCTTGGCCCTGTGGGGGACAGCACCAGAGACACAGTGTGGGAATTGTGCCTGATATGATCCCGCCACACCTAGACAAAGCACTGGGAGAATGCAGCAGAACAGCAAGGGAATGGAG